>NW_026707587.1:20000-50000 GCF_902713425.1 Acipenser ruthenus
AATTTAAAAAAAAAAACAACAACATTACAGAAAGTTAGGCCACTGGTTCCCAGTCGGGCTGTCGTCTTCCGGTTTGTATTTGAGACGGGGGTCTGGGTCCCGCCCCTCCCCCCGCCCGTGGTGCACTGTGGGATAGACGTACCACATGACCACCCCCGTGGGGTTAATGACCACGGTGAAATTCTTGTCATCGGTCAGCCCTGTGATTATCGCTCCAGTGAAAACGTCAACGGCCTTAAAAAAAACACAAAATACGACTTACTCTTGTCATGATGATGATTAAACCTTAAAGCCACTATCAGCCGATCAAAACTATTTAAAAAAAGATAATTTAAATTAAACTACAGCTCCCAGCATGCCCCAGCACTCGTACCCACAGTGAGGGATGCTGGGAGCTGTAGTTCTTTATCTAAGCAGGTGAAGCAGCGTTCTCTCACCAGGATTAGAAGATTCAGAATACAAACTACAGTTCCCAGCATGCCCCAGCACTCGTACCCACAGTGAGGGATGCTGGGAGCTGTAGTTCTTTATCTAAGCAGGTGAAGCAGCGTTCTCTCACCAGGATTAGAAGATTCAGAATACAAACTACAGCTCCCAGCATGCCCCAGCACTCGTACCCACAGTGAGGGATGCTGGGAGCTGTAGTTCTTTATCTAAGCAGGTGAAGCAGCGTTCTCTCACCAGGATTAGAAGATTCAGAATACAAACTACAGTTCCCAGCATGCCCCAGCACTCGTAGCCACAGCGAGGGATGCTGGGAGCTGTAGTTCTTTAAGCAGGTAAAGCGGTGTTGCTAAACTCATCAGGATTAGAACATTCAGAATACGAACTGCAGCTCCCAGCATGCCCCAGCACTCATAGCCACAGCGAGGGATGCTGGGAGCTGTAGTTCTCTCTCTCTCTCTCTCTCTCACCCGGTATTCTCCGCTGGTGTAGTTGAGTTCTCTCAGCGAGGTCTCGTAGCGGAACGGCATGTCTGTTCTTCGGCTGAGGAAGACGAGGGAGCTGGCGGAGCGAGAAAGAGGACGCAGGAACACCTGGATACCACTCTTCAACTTGGGGGAGAGAGAGGAGAGAGGAGAGAGGAGAGAGAGGAGATAGGAGAGAGGGGGGAAGAGGGGAGAGAGGAGAGAGGAAAAGGGAGAGGAGGAGAGGGGAGAGAGAAGACAGAGGAGAGAGAGGAGAGGACAGGAGAGAGGAGAGGAGAGGAGAGAGGGGGAGGGGACAGAGGAGAGAGGAGAGAGGAGAGGAGGAGAGGAGGAGAGAGGGGAGAGGGGGAGGACAGGAGAGAGGAGAGAGATGCTTGCATAAATTTGCCTTGAAAATAAAGAACGTCTGAATTTGAAAAACAATTTGAATTTGAGAGTCAGAGAAAGGGCAGAGGAGAGAGAGGAGAGGGACATTCCTCTCCTCCCCCTCTCCTCCCCCTCTCCTCCACCCCCTCCCTGCACCCCCAGGGGGTCCTGGTTGATGGCTCTCCCCCCTCCTCTCCTCTCCTCCTCCCCTGCACCCCAGGGGGTCCTGGTTGATGGCTCTCTCCCCTCTCCTCTCCTCCTCCCCTGCACCCCCAGGGGGTCCTGGTTGATGGCTCTCCCCCCCCTCTCCTCTCCTCTCCTCCTCCCCTGCACCCCCAGGGGGTCCTGGTTGATGGCTCTCCCCCCTCTCCTCTCACCTTCAGCACCCTCCTCCCCTGCACCCCAGGGGGTCCTGGTTGATGGCTCTCCCCCCTCTCCTCTCCTCCTCCCCTCACCCCCAGGGGGTCCTGGTTGATGGCTCTCCCCCCTCTCCTCTCCTCCTCCCCTGCACCCCAGGGGGTCCTGGTTGATGGCTCTCCCCCCCTCTCCTCTCCTCTCCTCCTCCCCTGCACCCCCAGGGGGTCCTGGTTGATGGCTCTCCCCCCTCTCCTCTCCTCTCCTCCTCCCCTGCACCCCCAGGGGGTCCTGGTTGATGGCTCTCCTCTCCTTCTCCTCCTCCCCTGCACCCCCAGGGGGTCCTGGTTGATGGCTCTCCCCCCTCTCCTCTCACCTTCAGCACCCTCCTCCCCTGCACCCCCAGGGGGTCCTGGTTGATGGCGATGGCCAGTTTGTTCTGCAGGATCTCTCCGCGCCTCCGGGCCTCAGGGTTCGAAGGTCGTTGGACATGAAGAGGGGCGCGGCCAGGACTGACCACAGAGCCATCTGAGAGCGGGACTGGTCAAGACTGAGACCCCCCCCCCCCGAAATCACCCACCAGCAACTGAGAGAGAGAGAGAGAGAGAGAGAGAGAGAGAGAGATATTCACAATTAATGATAGTCAGCCCCTCCACTCCTTCACAGCTCCTCCCAGCCCATCCCCTCAGGATTAAGAAAATAATCAGAATAAAAACTACTGCTCCCAGCATACCCAGGACTCGTAGCCACAGTGAGGGATGCTGGGAGCTGTAGTCCTTTACACAAGCTGTGCCGATAAACTCATCAGTATTAATGCAAATCAGAAGATGAACTACAGCTCCCAGCATCCCTCACTGTGGCTATGAGTGCAGGGGAATGCCTGGGAGCTGTAGTCCTCTACACAAGCAGGTAAAGCTGTGTTGATAAACTCATCAGGATGAATGTAAATCAGAAGATGAACTACAGCTCCCAGCATCCCTCACTGTGGCTATGAGTGCAGGGGAATGCTGGAGCAGTAGTCCTTTATGCAAACAGACGAAGCCGTGTTGATAAACTCATCAGGATTAATGTCCATCAGAAGATGAACTACAGCTCCCAGCATGCCGCAGCGAGGGATGCTGGGAGCTGTAGTCCTCTGCCTCACCATGTCAGGGTCGTTCCAGCGGCCGGGCCCCCGCGGCGGGCTGCAGCTCGTCCTGGTTGTCCGTGAACCAGTCCCAGGATGCCGAGGACGCTGTCCCACGAGTCATCGATGTCATCGAAGTTCCGCCACAGGTTACAGATCTGCCCCAGCTCGTGTAGTTAATCTGGGGCAAGAGCAACACAGTGAGAGAGAGAGAGAGAGGAGGGGGGGGAGAGGGGAGAGAGAGAGGGGGAAGACAGAGGGGGAGGGGGGGAGAGAGAAGGGGGGGAGAAAAGAGGGGGAGAGAGGGAGGGGGGGAGAGAGAGGGAGAGAGACAGACAGACACAGAGAGAGAGAGAGAGAGAGAGAGAGAGAGAGATACACACACACAGAGGCAGAGCCAATGGGAGCGCACCTTGGGAGGGAGTCCGCCCTGGTAGGCGGGCCAGCTGCAGGAGTAGCCAATGGGACGGCCCGTGGCGTTGAGGGCGCGAGACATGAGGGGGTAACCTAGAGAGAGAGAGAAACACACACATGGAAAGGGATACGTTTTCGTTCTCTCGCTTCAGTGGAATAACTCTTATCTATAGCTCTATCTAAAAATAACTGTCTAGCTCCCTCTCCCTCCCTCTCCTCTCCCTCTCCTCTCATCTCCTCTCCCCTCTCCTCTCTCCCCTTTCCCCTCTCCCCCACCCTCTCCTCTCCTTCCCCACCCTCTCCTCTCTCTCCCCTTTCCCTCTCCCTCCCCCTCCCCCTCCCTCTCCCCTCACTCCCCTACCCCTCCTCACTCCTACCCCTCTCTCCTCCCCTCCCCTCTCATCTCCTCTCCCACCCCACCCTCTCCTCCTCCTTCCCCCCCACCCTCTCCTCTCTCTCCCCTTTCCCTCTCTCTCCCCCCTCCCTCTCCCTCACTCCCCTACTCCTCCTCACTCCTACCCCTCTCTCCTCTCCTCTCCCCCCCCTCCCTCCTCCCCCTCACCCTTTGCTTGCTCCGTCTCGTTAGAGTAACACCCGTCCAGCTTCAGCATGTCCACTCCCCACTCCGCGAAGGTCCTGGCGTCCGTCTCCACCTGTCCAGCGTGGTCCCGGGGTAGCCCCCGCAGGTGAAGTTGCCCAGGTCAGCGTAGATGCCCAGCCGCAGCCCCCGGGCGTGCAGGTACCCGGCCAGGGCAGGGATCCCGCTGGGGAAGCGCTGGGGGTCGGGCTGGAGACGCCCCTCGCTGTCCCTCAGCATGGAGCTCCAGCAATCGTCCAAGTTGAGGTACACGTACCCCAGATCTCTCCAGCCGTCCTCCGCCAAGCGGTCAGCCATGTCCCGGAACAGACGCTCGCTGGGGGGGGGGGGGGGGGGGGGGGAGTAATAATCAAATCAATCGATCAGTTATTGATTCACACACTCAATATCACACTCTGTATTATGAGTATAGGGCAATGGAAATGACTATATATCAAAGCTTAGTAAAGTATACCTCTCTGTGCTTTACAATGCTTCCCTATGCTTTACCAGACCTCTCTGTGCTTTACAATGCTTCCCTATGCTTTACCAGACCTCTCTGTGCTTTACAATGCTTCCCTATGCTTTACCCAGACCTCTCTGTGCTTTACAATGCTTCCCTATGCTTTACCCACACCTCTCTGTGCTTTACAATGCTTCCCTATGCTTTACCAGACCTCTCTGTGCTTTACAATGCTTCCCTATGCTTTACCAGACCTCTCTGTGCTTTACAATGCTTCCCTATGCTTTACCAGACCTCTCTGTGCTTTACAATGCTTCCCTATGCTTTACCAGACCTCTCTGTGCTTTACAATGCTTCCCTATGCTTTACCAGACCTCTCTGTGCTTTACAATGCTTCCCTATGCTTTACCACACCTCTCTGTGCTTTACAATGCTTCCCTATGCTTTACCAGACCTCTCTGTGCTTTACAATGCTTCCCTATGCTTTACCAGACCTCTCTGTGCTTTACAATGCTTCCCTATGCTTTACCACACCTCTCTGTGCTTTACAATGCTTCCCTATGCTTTACCAGACCTCTCTGTGCTTTACAATGCTTCCCTATGCTTTACCAGACCTCTCTGTGCTTTACAATGCTTCCCTATGCTTTACCACACCTCTCTGTGCTTTACAATGCTTCCCTATGCTTTACCAGACCTCTCTGTGCTTTACAATGCTTCCCTGTGCTTTACCATACCTCTCTGTGCTTTACAATGCTTCCCTATGCTTTACCAGACCTCTCTGTGCTTTACAATGCTTCCCTATGCTTTACCAGACCTCTCTGTGCTTTACAATGCTTCCCTGTGCTTTACCATACCTCTCTGTGCTTTACAATGCTTCCCTATGCTTTACCAGTCCTCTCTGTGCTTTACAATGCTTCCCTATGCTTTACCAGACCTCTCTGTGCTTTACAATGCTTCCCTATGCTTTACCAGACCTCTCTGTGCTTTACAATGCTTCCCTATGCTTTACCACACCTCTCTGTGCTTTACAATGCTTCCCTATGCTTTACCACACCTCTCTGTGCTTTACAATGCTTCCCTATGCTTTACCACACCTCTCTGTGCTTTACAATGCTTCCCTATGCTTTACCAGACCTCTCTGTGCTTTACAATGCTTCCCTATGCTTTCCCAGACCTCTCTGTGCTTTACAATGCTTCCCTATGCTTTCCCAGACCTCTCTGTGCTTTACAATGCTTCCCTATGCTTTACCAGACCTCGCTGTGCTTTACAATGCTTCCCTATGCTTTACCAGACCTCTCTGTGCTTTACAATGCTTCCCTATGCTTTCCCAGACCTCTCTGTGCTTTACAATGCTTCCCTATGCTTTACCAGACCTCTCTGTGCTTTACAATGCTTCCCTATGCTTTCCCAGACCTCTCTGTGCTTTACAATGCTTCCCTATGCTTTACCAGTCCTCTCTCTGCTTTACAATGCTTCCCTATGCTTTCCCAGACCTCTCTGTGCTTTACAATGCTTCCCTATGCTTTCCCAGACCTCTCTGTGCTTTACAATGCTTCCCTATGCTTTACCAGACCTCTCTGTGCTTTACAATGCTTCCCTATGCTTTACCAGACCTCTCTGTGCTTTACAATGCTTCCCTATGCTTTACCAGACCTCTCTGTGCTTTACAATGCTTCCCTATGCTTTACCACACCTCTCTGTGCTTTACAATGCTTCCCTATGCTTTACCACACCTCTCTGTGCTTTACAATGCTTCCCTATGCTTTACCACACCTCTCTGTGCTTTACAATGCTTCCCTATGCTTTACCAGACCTCTCTGTGCTTTACAATGCTTCCCTATGCTTTACCAGTCCTCTCTGTGCTTCACAATGCTTCCCGATGCTTTACCACACCTCTCTGTGCTTTACAATGCTTATCTATGCTTTACCAGACCTCTCTGTGCTTTACAATGCTTCCCTATGCTTTACCAGACCTCTCTGTGCTTCACAATGCTTCCCTATGCTTTACCAGACCTCTCTGTGCTTCACAATGCTTCCCTATGCTTTACCAGACCTCTCTGTGCTTTACAATGCTTCCCTATGCTTTACCAGACCTCTCTGTGCTTTACAATGCTTCCCTATGCTTTACCAGACCTCTCTGTGCTTTACAATGCTTCCCTATGCTTTCCCAGACCTCTCTGTGCTTTACAATGCTTCCCTATGCTTTCCCAGACCTCTCTGTGCTTTACAATGCTTCCCTATGCTTTCCCAGACCTCTCTGTGCTTTACAATGCTTCCCTATGCTTTACCAGACCTCTCTGTGCTTTACAATGCTTCCCTATGCTTTACCAGACCTCGCTGTGCTTTACAATGCTTCCCTATGCTTTACCAGACCTCTCTGTGCTTTACAATGCTTCCCTATGCTTTCCCAGACCTCTCTGTGCTTTACAATGCTTCCCTATGCTTTACCAGACCTCTCTGTGCTTTACAATGCTTCCCTATGCTTTCCCAGACCTCTCTGTGCTTTACAATGCTTCCCTATGCTTTACCAGTCCTCTCTCTGCTTTATAATGCTTCCCTATGCTTTACCAGTCCTCTCTCTGCTTTACAATGCTTCCCTATGCTTTACCAGACCTCTCTGTGCTTTACAATGCTTCCCTATGCTTTACCATGCCTCTCTGTGCTTTACAATGCTTCCCTATGCTTTACCAGACCTCTCTGTGCTTTACAATGCTTCCCTATGCTTTACCACACCTCTCTGTGCTTTACAATGCTTCCCTATGCTTTACCACACCTCTCTGTGCTTTACAATGCTTCCCTATGCTTTACCAGACCTCTCTGTGCTTTACAATGCTTCCCTATGCTTTACCAGACCTCTCTGTGCTTTACAATGCTTCCCTATGCTTTACCAGACCTCTCTGTGCTTTACAATGCTTCCCTATGCTTTACCAGACCTCTCTGTGCTTTACAATGCTTCCCTATGCTTTACCAGACCTCTCTCTGCTTTACAATGCTTCCATATGCTTTACCAGACCTCTCTGTGCTTTACAATGCTTCCCTATGCTTTACCAGACCTCTCTGTGCTTTACAATGCTTCCCTATGCTTTACCAGACCTCTCTGTGCTTTACAATGCTTCCCTATGCTTTACCAGACCTCTCTGTGCTTTACAATGCTTCCCTATGCTTTACCAGACCTCTCTGTGCTTTACAATGCTTCCCTATGCTTTACCAGACCTCTCTGTGCTTTACAATGCTTCCCTATGCTTTACCAGTCCTCTCTCTGCTTTACAATGCTTCCCTATGCTTTACCAGACCTCTCTGTGCTTTACAATGCTTCCCTATGCTTTACCAGACCTCTCTGTGCTTTACAATGCTTCCCTATGCTTTACCAGACCTCTCTGTGCTTTACAATGCTTCCCTCTGCTTTACCAGTCCTCTCTCTGCTTTACAATGCTTCCCTATGCTTTACCAGACCTCTCTGTGCTTTACAATGCTTCCCTATGCTTTACCAGACCTCTCTGTGCTTTACAATGCTTCCCTATGCTTTACCACACCTCTCTGTGCTTTACAATGCTTCCCTATGCTTTACCAGACCTCTCTGTGCTTTACAATGCTTCCCTCTGCTTTACCAGTCCTCTCTCTGCTTTACAATGCTTCCCTATGCTTTACCAGTCCTCTCTCTGCTTTACAATGCTTCCCTGTGCTTTACCAGACCTCTCTGTGCTTTACAATGCTTCCCTATGCTTTACCAGACCTCTCTGTGCTTTACAATGCTTCCCTATGCTTTACCAGACCTCTCTGTGCTTTACAATGCTTCCCTATGCTTTACCACACCTCTCTGTGCTTTACAATGCTTCCCTGTGCTTTACCAGACCTCTCTGCTTTACAATGCTTCCCTGTGCTTTACCAGTCCTCTCTCTGCTTTACAATGCTTCCCTATGCTTTACCAGTCCTCTCTCTGCTTTACAATGCTTCCCTATGCTTTACCAGACCTCTCTGTGCTTTACAATGCTTCCCTATGCTTTACCAGACCTCTCTGTGCTTTACAATGCTTCCCTATGCTTTACCAGACCTCTCTGTGCTTTACAATGCTTCCCTATGCTTTACCAGACCTCTCTGTGCTTTACAATGCTTCCCTATGCTTTACCAGTCCTCTCTCTGCTTTACAATGCTTCCCTATGCTTTACCAGACCTCTCTGTGCTTTACAATGCTTCCCTATGCTTTACCAGACCTCTCTGTGCTTTACAATGCTTCCCTATGCTTTACCAGACCTCTCTGTGCTTTGCAATGCTTCCCTATGCTTTACCACACCTCTCTGTGCTTCACAATGCTTCCCTATGCTTTACCAGTCCTCTCTCTGCTTTACAATGCTTCCCTATGCTTTACCAGACCTCTCTGTGCTTTACAATGCTTCCCTATGCTTTACCAGACCTCTCTGTGCTTTACAATGCTTCCCTATGCTTTACCAGACCTCTCTGTGCTTTACAATGCTTCCCTATGCTTTACCAGACCTCTCTGTGCTTTACAATGCTTCCCTATGCTTTACCAGACCTCTCTGTGCTTTACAATGCTTCCCTATGCTTTACCAGTCCTCTCTGTGCTTTACAATGCTTCCCTATGCTTTACCAGACCTCTCTGTGCTTTACAATGCTTCCCTATGCTTTACCAGACCTCTCTGTGCTTTACAATGCTTCCCTATGCTTTACCAGTCCTCTCTCTGCTTTACAATGCTTTGTACCTGATGCAGTTCTTGGGGTCCGTTTTGCAGTCGATATTACAGCGGTACCGTTCCCATGCCAACCAGCCCATTGGAGGGGTCCTCATCAGGCCATTATCCAGGGCAGAGGCGGCCGAGGAGAATGCCAGCATGAAAACCACAGACAGGGCGTCCATTTCTGAGAAACACAATTATAAAAAAATAAATACATAAATAAATAAATGAATGAATGAATGAATTATTAATAAAATCAAAATGAATAAGAAATGAAAGAAAACTCGCAATTAATATAAATTTGCCGTCTTTGTTGAGTTTTTCTAGTGATTAAGTATGTCTCTCATTATTATTATTATTATTATTATTATTATTATTATTATTATTATTATTATTTATTTCTTAGCAGACACCCTTATCCAGGGCGACTTACAATCGTAAGCAAAAACATTTCAAGCGTTACAATACATTATTATTATTATTATTATTATTTTGATGATAATGTTAACAGATATCTCCTTCCTCTCTCTCTGAAGAAGGACTTCTAGACCAAAATATCCTTTCTGATCTAAATATATATATATATATATATATATATATATATATATATTAATTTAAATAAATTCTTCACATTTTCGTGTGCGCCTATATGACTTTTTTTTGGTGTTTGTCTTTTGGTCCACAGCTTGCAAAACGAATAAATAAACTAATAATCATAATAATAATAATAATAATAATAATAACATGTGTCTTGGATATGATACAGCACGCTACGTCACAACAGCGTCTCATCGCTCCTCGTGGGAGTTGTTATTTTCTGGGGACCCGACCCGACCCGACCCGACCCGACCCGACCCCGACACGCGGGTCATCGAGCGCCCGATCCGGCTTGCGTTTTAACAGCTGGTTTACCAATAATAATAATAATAATAATAATAATAATAATAATAATAATAAAATATATATATATATATATATATATATATATATATATATATATATATATATATATATATATATATATATAGAGAGAGAGAGAGAGAGAGAGAGAGAGAGAGAGAGAGAGAGAGAGAGAGAGAGAGAGAGGAGAGAGGAGAGAGAGAGGGGAGAGAGAGGGAGAGAGAGAGAGGAGAGAGGAGAGAGAGGAGAGAGAGGAGAGGAGAGAGGAGAGAGAGAGGGGAGAGAGAGGGAGAGAGAGAGAGGAGAGAGGAGAGGAGAGAGAGAAGGGGAGAGTGGGAGAGAGAGAGAGAAGAGGAGAAAGAGAGAGAAGGGAGGGAGGGAGAGAGAGGAGATGAGAGGGAGAGAGATGAGAGAGAGAGAGGAGAGGAGAGGGAGAGAGAAAGAGAGAGAGAGAGGAGAGGAGAGAGGAGAGAGGAGAGAGAGAGAAAAGAGGGGAGATAGGAGGGGAGAGAGAAGGAGAGAGAGAGGGGGGAGAGGGAGAGAGAGAAGGGGGAGAGGGAAAGACGAGAGGAGAGAGAGAAGGGGAGAGTGGGAGAGAGGGGGGAGAGAGAGAGAGAAGAGGAGAAAGAGAGAGAAGGGAGGGAGGGAGAGAGGAGAGGAGAGGGAGAGAGATGAGAGAGAGAAGGGGAGAGGGAGAGAGAGAAAAGAGGAGAGATAGGAGGGGAGAGAGAAGGAGAGAGAGAGGGGGGAGAGGGAGAGAGAGAGAGAGAGAGAGAGAGGGGGGAGAGAGAGGAGAGAGAGAGAGAAGGGGGAGAAAGAGAGAGAAGGGAGGGAGAGAGGAGAGGAGAGAGAGGAAGGGAGAGATAGAGAGATAGAATTACAAAAAGGAGAAGAGAAAAAGGCTACCACAGTCTCTTACAAGTATTAAGCACGAGATAATAACGATATACATATTTAATTCATACCGTGGCCCTTTAGGGCTTCCGTAGACGTCCGTTTTCAAATACAAAACACAATTTAAATGAGATTACTTACTGTAATTCGGTGGGAGAGCGTTTCGTTGCAAGTTTTGCTCGCTGGGTTGCTGCAGCCCCGTCTCCGCTCAGTCAAGTCTGCTGTATTTCTCTCCTGGTCATGTGACTCCTGATCATGTGAAAGTTATCACATGACCCGACCACCGCCGTGCAATCTGGAAGAACCGGATCCCCTAATCTGAACACCTGACACAGTCATAAACACAAAAAACGAGTTCTGTTTTTGAAACGACCTTTCTTAACCACAGAGTTAGTTAAAACGAAAAAAAAAAACCCACAACTGTTCAGATTCCTCTCCCTTAATTTATTAAACCATTCGTGTTTAGAAAGTTATATTCTTGTACAGACGCATAAACTTTGCATGGTCAGCTTTAAAATCCACTCTCTCACCTCTTATTAGCTTTATTAACAGTATCGCTGGTCCCTCCCTTTAGAGGAGCGCTGACCATCTTTAAAATCCATTCTCTCGCCTCTTATTAGCTTTATTAACAGGATCACTGGTCCCTCCCTTTAAAGGAGCGCTGACCATCTTTAAAATCCATTCTCTCACCTCTTATTAGCTTTATTAACAGGATCGCTGGTCCCTCCCTTTAAAGGAGCGCTGACCATCTTTAAAATCCATTCTCTCACCTCTTATTAGCTTTATTAACAGTATCGCTGGCCCCTCCCTTTAAAGGAGCGCTGACCATCTTTAAAATCCATTCTCTCACCTCTTATTAGCTTTATTAACAGTATCGCTGGTCCCTCCCTTTAAAGGAGCGCTGACCATCTTTAAAATCCATTCTCTCACCTCTTATTAGCTTTATTAACTGTATCGCTGGTCCCTCCCTTTAAAGGAGTGCTGACCATCTTTAAAATCCATTCTCTCCCCTCTTATTAGCTTTATTAACAGTATCGCTGGTCCCTCCCTTTAAAGGAGCGCTGACCATCTTTAAAATCCATTCTCTCACCTCTTATTAGCTTTATTAACAGTATCGCTGGTCCCTCCCTTTAAAGGAGCGCTGACCATCTTTAAAATCCATTCTCTCACCTCTTATTAGCTTTATTAACAGTATCGCTGGTCCCTCCCTTTAAAGGAGCGCTGACCATCTTTAAAATCCATTCTCTCACCTCTTATTAGCTTTATTAACAGTATCGCTGGTCCCTCCCTTTAAAGGAGCACTGACCATCTTTAAAATCCATTCTCTCACCTCTTATTAGCTTTATTAACAGTATCGCTGGCCCCTCCCTTTAAAGGAGCGCTGACCATCTTTAAAATCTATTCTCTCACCTCCTATTAGCTTTATTAACAGTATCGCTGGCCCCTCCCTTTAAAGGAGCGCTGACCATCTTTAAAATCCATTCTCTCACCTCTTATTAGCTTTATTAACAGTATCGCTGGTCCCTCCCTTTAAAGGAGCGCTGACCATCTTTAAAATCCATTCTCTCACCTCTTATTAGCTTTATTAACAGTATCGCTGGCCCCTCCCTTTAAAGGAGCGCTGACCATCTTTAAAATCCATTCTCTCACCTCTTATTAGCTTTATTAACAGTATCGCTGGTCCCTCCCTTTAAAGGAGCGCTGACCATCTTTAAAATCCATTCTCTCACCTCTTATTAGCTTTATTAACAGTATCGCTGGTCCCTCCCTTTAAAGGAGCGCTGACCATCTTTAAAATCCATTCTCTCACCTCTTATTAGCTTTATTAACAGTATCGCTGGTCCCTCCCTTTAAAGGAGCGCTGCCCATCTTTAAAATCCATTCTCTCACCTCTTATTAGCTTTATTAACAGTATCGCTGGTCCCTCCCTTTAAAGGAGCGCTGACCATCTTTAAAATCCATTCTCTCACCTCTTATTAGCTTTATTAACAGTATCGCTGGTCCCTCCCTTTAGAGGAGCGCTGACCATCTTTAAAATCCATTCTCTCACCTCTTATTAGCTTTATTAACAGTATCGCTGGTCCCTCCCTTTAAAGGAGCACTGACCATCTTTAAAATCCATTCTCTCACCTCTTATTAGCTTTATTAACAGTATCGCTGGTCCCTCCCTTTAAAGGAGCGCTGACCATCTTTAAAATCTCTCACCTCTTATTAGCTTTATTAACAGCATCGCTGGTCCCTCCCTTTAAAGGAGCGCTGACCATCTTTAAAATCCATTCTCTCACCTCTTATTAGCTTTATTAACAGTATCGCCGGCCCCTCCCTTTAAAGGAGCGCTGACCATCTTTAAAATCCATTCTCTCACCTCTTATTAGCTTTATTAACAGTATCGCTGGCCCCTCCCTTTAGAGGAGCGCTGACCATCTTTAAAATCCATTCTCTCACCTCTTATTAGCTTTATTAACAGTATCGCTGGCCCCTCCCTTTAGAGGAGCGCTGACCATCTTTAAAATCCATTCTCTCACCTCTTATTAGCTTTATTAACAGTATCGCTGGTCCCTCCCTTTAAAGGAGCGCTGACCATCTTTAAAATCCATTCTCTCACCTCTTATTAGCTTTATTAACAGTATCGCTGGTCCCTCCCTTTCAAGGAGCGCTGACCATCTTTAAAATCCATTCTCTCGCCTCTTATTAGCTTTATTAACAGTATCGCTGGCCCCTCCCTTTAAAGGAGCGCTGACCATCTTTAAAATCCATTCTCTCACCTCTTATTAGCTTTATTAACAGGATCGCTGGTCCCTCCCTTTAAAGGAGCGCTGACCATCTTTCAAATCCATTCTCTCACCTCTTATTAGCTTTATTAACAGTATCGCTGGTCCATTATCCCGGGTTTAAAAGGCATGTCGTATGCAGACAGGCTAAAAGGATTGAATCTGTTCAGTCTTGAACAAAGAAGACTACGCGGTGATCTGATTCAAACATTCAAAATCCTAAAAGGTATAGACAATGTCGACCCAGGGGACTTTTACAACCTGAAAAAAGAAACAAGGACCAGGGGTCACAAATTAGATAAAGGGGCATTCAGAACAGAAAATAGGAGGCACTTTTTTACACAGAGAATTGTGAGGCTCTGGAACCAACTCCCCAGTAATGTTGTTGAAGCTGACACCCTGGGATCTTTCAAGAAGCTGCTTGATGAGATTCTGGGATCAATAAGCTACTAACAACCAAACGAGCAAGATGGGCCGAATGGGGCCTCCTCTCGTTTGGAAACTTTCTTATGTTCTTATGTTCTTAAAACGATAAGTACATGAATCAGTATTAACAGTCATACCCGTGGAGCCTGTCATGTGACATCTAATTGATCAATTACAGTTCAATTACACTTTGTTTTTATTAAATAATTTTAATAAACGTGCGATACACTGCATAATTTTGCTGAATGACAGATCTAAGTTCTCCAGTATGTGTGTGTATTTGTAGCAGTGATAATTATTGTTGGGGTGGAGTAGTGGTCAGGGCTCTGGACTCTTGACCGGAGGGTCGTGGGTTCAATCCCAGGTGGGGGGGACACTGCTGCTGTACCCTTGAGCAAGGTACTTTACCTAGATTGCTCCAGTAAAAACCCAACTGTATAAATGGGGAATTGTATGTAAAAATAATGTGATATCTTGTAACAATTGTAAGTCGCCCCGGATAAGGACGTCTGCTAAGAAATAAATAAATAATAATAATAATAATAATAATAATAATAATAATAATAATAATAATAATAATAATGTTCTTAAACACTATGAGGCAGCTGGAGCCGCAATGGCGGACTCAGGGCTGCAGTTTCACAACGGACCAATCACACCCCGGCGCGTCAGAGAACGATGACGTCACAATCAGATGCCGCGCCTTTAGTTTGTTCTGTTTCATTCTCACGACACGTCACAGACTGACAGTTGGCAGCTGGACTCGGAAGATGGCGTTTGTTGTCTGTCGCTCCGTCGCTCTCCTCTCACTCCGCGCCGCCGGGCTGAAAAACGGCGGCTCTACGCGGCTGAAAACCGGGACGAACGTCTTCAGCCGCTCGGCGGTCACCACCGCGTCCGGGAAGATGTTACCGAAACCAGTCAAGGTCGGGAAAAATGAATCTGTGAGATTAAGGGAATATGGAAAGGGGGTTGGGTTAAGTTGTTAGGGCGTGATTGATTGGAGTTTAAACCAATCGGTGTATCGGATTTGGAAGAGGCGGGGTTTAAAGCAACGGGATTGGAGAATTAGGTGTGATTGACAGGTCTTTCTGCCTATGGGTGACGTTTTGACTATAGAAGGGGTGAGGTACACGGAAATTGATTAGAAAAACAATTGAAAAAAGTTACAGCTGCATAAAAATAATGTTTTTTTTAAACGTTTAACATTGTTTATATTTTTGTATATTTATTTATGTATTAATTTGTTTTGATAATTAGTGAAATAAAATATCAAAAAGCTAATAAGAGGTGAGAGAATGGATTTTAAAGATGGTCAGCGCTCCTCTAAAGGGAGGGGCCAGCGATACTGTTAATAAAGCTAATAAGAGGTGAGAGAATGGATTTTAAAGATGGTCAGCGCTCCTTTAAAGGGAGGGACCAGCGATACTGTTAATAAAGCTAATAAGAGGTGAGAGAATGGATTTTAAAGATGGTCAGCGCTCCTTTAAAGGGAGGGACCAGCGATACTGTTAATAAAGCTAATAAGAGGTGAGAGAATGGATTTTAAAGATGGTCAGCGCTCCTTTAAAGGGAGGGACCAGCGATACTGTTAATAAAGCTAATAAGAGGTGAGAGAATGGATTTTAAAGATGGTCAGCGCTCCTTTAAAGGGAGGGACCAGCGATACTGTTAATAAAGCTAATAAGAGGTGAGAGAATGGATTTTAAAGATGGTCAGCGCTCCTTTAAAGGGAGGGGCCAGCGATACTGTTAATAAAGCTAATAAGAGGTGAGAGAATGGATTTTAAAGATGGTCAGCGCTCCTTTAAAGGGAGGGACCAGCGATACTGTTAATAAAGCTAATAAGAGGTGAGAGAATGGATTTTAAAGATGGTCAGCGCTCCTTTAAAGGGAGGGACCAGCGATACTGTTAATAAAGCTAATAAGAGGTGAGAGAATGGATTTTAAAGATGGTCAGCGCTCCTTTAAAGGGAGGGACCAGCGATACTGTTAATAAAGCTAATAAGAGGTGAGAGAATGGATTTTAAAGATGGTCAGCGCTCCTTTAAAGGGAGGAACCAGCGATACTGTTAATAGAGCTAATAAGAGGTGAGAGAATGGATTTTAAAGATGGTCAGCGCTCCTTTAAAGGGAGGGGCCAGCGATACTGTTAATAAAGCTAATAAGAGGTGAGAGAATGGATTTTAAAGATGGTCAGCGCTCCTTTAAAGGGAGGGGCCAGCGATACTGTTAATAAAGCTAATAAGAGGTGAGAGAATGGATTTTAAAGCTGGTCCTCTCCTCCTCTCTCTCTCCAGACCTCGTTTGGGTTGGTTCGGATGACGGCTGTGGTCCTCCCCTTCCTCTATATCGGGACTCTCATTAGTAAAAGCTTTGCAGCCCTACTGGAGGAACACGACATATTCGTACCCGAGGACGACGATGACGATGACTGAGAGGTAAGAGAGGAAGAGTCTTTCTCAGCGTCTTCAGTGTAAATTCAATGGCAAACGTTTCCGCTAGAAGTCTCTCTCAGCGTCTTCAGTGTAAATTCAATGGCAAACGTTTCCACTAGAAGTCTCTCTCAGCGTCTTCAGTGTAAATTCAATGGCAATGCTCTCTCCTGTGTTTTCTTCCTCAGATCGGTCTCAGTGAACACGGGGTAGCGGACGGAGTTCTGTGGGTCACTGAAGGAACCAAACCTGAGAAGGAAAGTCAAGAACTGACCGAGACTTCGAAACACAAACTTCCAAACGTCCTTCTCTGAGTTTGAGAAGCAATCTCCCTCCTTACCTCTTTATAAAGTGTGAAACACCAAGCGATTATTATTATTATTATTATTATTATTTTGCTCATTCTTTGTTGCTTTGATTGTGAGTTCAGGAGCTGTTTTTCAGTTCTAGCTGCGCTGCCATAGTTACTGTATTGTGAATCAGTCCAGCCCTGGCTATAGGACTACAGCTCCCAGCATGCCTCTGCACCCCCGGCAAAGGCAAGGGATGCTGGGAGCTGTAGTTCTTTAACTACGGTGAGCTGTAGGACTCCCTGTGTGTGCGTGTGACCCTGAGCGAGTCGCTTCACCTCCTTGTGCTCCGTCCTTCGGATGAGACGTCAAACAAACGAGCTCCTATTGGAAGTGACTCTGCAGCAGCAGCAGCAGCAGTTGTTGATGATGCAGAGTTCACCCCCCTAGTCTCTGGAAGTCGCTTTGGAGAAAAAGCCTCCGCTGAACGACTCGTTAATAATAATAATAATAATAATAATAATAATAATAATAATAATAATAATAATAATAATAATAATAATAATAATAATAATAATAATAATGAGGAGCTCGGATTGAGTTCAAACTTCATATAAAAGGTTAAAAGGGTCCCTAATTAAGAAACAAAGCTGAATCCTCGTCTCCTCAGTCTGGTTTGAGTGTCGATGGCAGATCGGAGAGACACAGACCCTGACGAATGTGTTTGTCTTTATGTTTCTCTTCTGCATGAACGAATGTATTTCAAAACGATAAAATAAACCAATATATCTAACACTACGCTTCGGGACGGTGTGCTGCGTGTTTCCTTTGCCGGTTCTGTCTTTGGATTCTGATTCATCAGCGTGACTTCGTGTGACTCGGACCCGGGAGCGTGCGATGCGTTTCTCCCCCGTCGTCACGGCGACTCCAGTCCGGGCCGCGTTGTGATCGAGTCGGATCTGTGTTCACGAGAACAAACTGTGTTTGAAACGTTACCTTAATCTGGGGAGGGGAGGGGGGGGTTTGATTTTTTTTGCTGGTTTTGTTGCCCAGGTGAGTTCAGCAATACACTGAGACACAGAGACACGGAGACACACACTGAGACACAGAGACACAGAGACACACACTGAGACACACACACACACACACACACACTGACACACTGAGACACACAGAGACACAGAGACACACACTGAGACACACACACACACACACACTGAGACACAGAGAGACACTGAGACACACACACACTGAGACACACTGAGACACTGAGACACACTGAGACACACACACACTGAGACACACAGAGACACTGAGACACACTGAGACACACACACACTGAGACACACAGAGACACTGAGACACACTGAGACACACACACACTGAGACACTGAGACACACTGAGACACACACACACTGAGACACACTGAGACACACTGAGCCACAGAGACACACACACACTGAGACACACAGAGACACTGAGACACACTGAGACACACACACACTGAGACACACAGAGACACTGAGACACACTGAGACACACACACACTGAGACACACTGAGACACACAGAGACACTGAGACACACTGAGACACACACACACTGAGACACACTGAGACACTGAGACACACTGAGACACACACACACTGAGACACACTGAGACACACTGAGACACTGAGCCACAGAGACACACACACACTGAGACACACTGAGACACACAGAGACACTGAGACACACTGAGACACACACACACTGAGACACACTGAGACACTGAGCCACAGAGACACACACACACTGAGACACACTGAGACACACAGAGACACTGAGACACACTGAGACACACACACACTGAGACACACTGAGACACACTGAGACACTGAGCCACAGAGACACACACACACTGAGACACACTGAGACACAGAGACACTGAGACACACTGAGACACACACACACTGAGACACACTGAGACACTGAGCCACAGAGACACACACACACTGAGACACACTGAGACACAGAGACACTGAGACACACACACACTGAGACACACTGAGACACACTGAGACACTGAGCCACAGAGACACACACACACTGAGACACACTGAGACACAGAGACACTGAGACACACTGAGACACACACACACTGAGACACACTGAGACACACTGAGACACTGAGCCACAGAGACACACACACACTGAGACACACTGAGACACTGAGCCACAGAGACACACACACACTGAGACACACTGAGACACAGAGACACTGAGACACACTGAGACACACACACACTGAGACACTGAGCCACAGAGACACACACACACTGAGACACACTGAGACACTGAGCCACAGAGACACACACACACTGAGACACACTGAGACACAGAGACACTGAGACACACTGAGACACACACACACTGAGACACACTGAGACACAGACACACACACACTGAGACACACACACACTGAGACACACTGAGACACAGAGACACTGAGACACACTGAGACACACACACACTGAGACACACTGAGACACAGAGACACTGAGACACACTGAGACACACTGAGACACACTGAGACACAGAGACACACTGAGACACACACACTGAGACACACTGAGACACACACACACACACACACTGAGACACAGACACACACACACTGATACACACACACACACTGACACACAGGTACTGACACACAGACACTGAGACACACACACTGAGACACACTGAGATACAGAGACACACACACACACACACTGAGACACACACAGACACACAGAGACACAGAGACACGCACACTGAGAGACTCACACAGAGACAGACACACTCACTGAGACAGAGACACACTGAGAGATACACACACTCACTGAAACACGCACACACTCGCTGAGACACACTCCCACTGAGAGACAGACACACTGAGAGACGCACACACATTGACAGACACTGAGACACAGACAAACACTGTAATCAATTCATTCCAGTAAACAAACAGACATGTTAAGAGATCACAGTTTTCATGGGGGGGTTCAGGGGTGTAGATGTTAAGAGATCACAGTTTTCATGGGGGGGTTCAGGGGTGTAGATGTTAAGAGATCACAGTTTTCATGGGGGGGTTCAGGGGTGTAGATGTTAAGAGATCACAGTTTTCATGGGGGGGTTCAGGGGTGTAGATGTTAAGAGATCACAGTTTTCATGGGGGGGTATAGGGGTGTAGATGTTAAGAGATCACAGTTTTCATGGGGGGGTTCAGGGGTGTAGATGTTAAGAGATCACAGTTTTCATGGGGGGGTATAGGGGTGTAGATGTTAAGAGATCACAGTTTTCATGGGGGGGCTACAGGGGTGTAGATGTTAAGAGATCACAGTTTTTCTTTCTGATTTATTATTATTATTATTATTATTATTATCATTATTATTATTAGCATGGCTTTGATATAAATGAACACTGCATTCTGCTTCACAGTACAGTTTAAGAGGTGTGTTAATATCTTCACTGTTGTTTCTGATGAATAAAGACACGATTCTATTGGAGAGTCATCGTATGAAGAGCTGTTGGCATCATTTTAAAAGTCCCTGTTATAATTCCTGTACAAAGCTAACGTACCGGACTGTACAGCCTTCAGTTATAATCAAACCGATGAACAGAGACGCGCTGAGAGACGCAAGTCCAAACAAACAAAGAAGAAAGACATCATCACAAAACGAATTCACACAGGTTTGTTTTTTTCTTACCTTGAAACGTTTGTTTTCCAAAATACACAGATTTCATGATGCTGGCAATCATTCACAGCGCTTATGAGTAATAAGCTGTATTCTATATCTGTATATATTATATATCTGTATTCACACACACCAGCATGGTCAGTCTGGACGGCTCTTTCTATCACACTGCTGTCTGAAGCAGCTAACTGATTAAAACACAGAGTTTTCAGTTTATCAATTACCCCCCTCTCCCTCTCCCTCTCCCTCTCCCTCTCTCTGCTGGACTCCCAGTACAAGAAACAAACGAACCAGCAGTCCCAGTTTCCACACTTTATTGGTTCACACACAGAGACACACACAGAGAGACACACAGTTCTGTGTGTGTGTCTGCAATGGAGAGAAGCTCGGGGTGTATCTACACCGGGGGGGGGGTTCAGGGGTCGTGACCCGTGTAGAACTTGGACAGGAAGTCTCGGGGGGTGGGCGTGTCCGTCTCGTGGAAGTAGCGCAGCACGTGAGTCCGCTGCTTCCACACGTTGATCGTCTCCTCCAGCTCCATCTTACCCTGAGAGAGAAGCACAGAGAACATGAACTACAGCTCCCAGAATCCCTCTCGGGATACACAAACTACAGCGCCCAGAATCCCTCAGGAAACATGAACTACAGCTCCCAGAATCCCTCAGGGAACATGAACTACAGCTCCCAGAATCCCTCAGGATACACGAACTACAGCTCCCAGAATCCCTCAGGGAACATGAACTACAGCTCCCAGAATCCCTCAGGAAACATGAACTACAGCTCCCAGAATCCCTCTCGGGATACACAAACTACAGCGCCCAGAATCCCTCAGGATACAGAACTAAAGTTCCCAGAATCCCTCAGGATACGTGAACTACAGCTCCCAGAATCCCTCAGGATACATGAACTACAGCTCCCAGAATCCCTCAGGATACAGACCTACAGCTCCCAGAATCCCTCAGGATGCATGAATTAGTCCCCAGAATCCCTCAGGAAACATGAACTACAGCTCCCAGAATCCCTCAGGATACACGAACTACAGCTCCCAGAATCCCTCAGGATACAGAACTAAAGTTCCCAGAATCCCTCAGGATACATGAACTACAGCTCCCAGAATCCCTCTCGGGATACACGAACTACAGCTCCCAGAATCCCTCAGGAAACGTGAACTACAGCTCCCAGAATCCCTCAGGATACACGAACTACAGCGCCCAGAATCCCTCAGGATACAGACCTACAGCTCCCAGAATCCCTCAGGATGCATGAATTAGTCCCCAGAATCCCTCACAGCAAACATGTACTACAACTCCCAGAATCCCTTACAGCAAACATGAACTACATCTCCCAGAATCCATCACTGGAAACACAGTGTGTACAGGTAACAAGCTCAGGGATATTTAGAGAGATCAGGGCTGGGAATCAGACTCCTATCCCACAGCAGTGTGATCCAGTCCAGGTTTTACTGCTACCAGCTTGATCAGCCCCCAGTGTGTCTAGCTAACAAGCTCAGGTGTGTCTTATTATTAAACTCCTAGTGAAACCAGGACTGGATCACACTGCTGTGCAGCGGGAGTCTGATTCCCAGCCCTGTAGATAGACTTTGGTTGAAGGAGGTTTGTAGGTGATTTTATAGTGAAGAGAGCTACAGGATATTGGTGGGAACTGTGGGATATTTAGACAGAGAGAGATCAGGGGCTGGGAATCAGACTCCTATCCCACAGCAGTGTGATCCAGTCCAGGTTTTACTGCTACCAGCTTGATCAGCCCCCAGTGTGTCTAGCTAACAAGCTCAGGTGTGTCTTATTATTAAACTCCTAGTGAAACCAGGACTGGATCACGCTGCTGTGCAGCAGGAGTCTCGTCTGCGTTCAGTCCTGTACCTTGATCACCAGCATGTCGATGACTCGGGGGTCCATCACGAGCCTGTTCTTCTGGAACTGCTCCCTCACTTTGTCCCTTCCCTGCTTCACCGTGATGTCCAACTGGAAAACAGAGACTGGGGGGGACAGGGGGACATCAACAGGGGTCAGAGCAGGGGTGTCAAACTCCAGTCCTGTAGGGCTGCTGCGGAGTCATCTCCTGGTTTTCATTGTAACGTCAGCTCTCAATTAGGGGGGCAGCAGTGTGGACTATCTATCTATCTATCTATCTATCTATCTGCAGTGTGGAGTAGCGGTCAGGGGCTCTGGACTCTTGACCGGAGGGTCGTGGGTTCAATCCCAGGTGGGGGGGACACTGCTGCTGTACCCTTGAGCAAGGTACTTTACCTAGACTGCTCCAGTAAAAACCCAACTGTATAAATGGGGAATTGTATGTAAAAATAATGTGATATCTTGTAACAATTGTAAGTCGCCCTGGATAAGAGCGTCTGCTAAGAAATTAATAATATATATATATTTTTTTTTTCAATGCGTTGGGTTCAAGACGCACAACCTAGGAAACATTCTGAGGGCTAGAGAGAGAAGTGTTCAATATCTGTGCCCAATTAACGAAATAATACAATTTGACCCCCTCCCCTCTAGGACCCAAGTTTGACACCCCTAGGTTAGTCTTGGTTATACTACAGGGCTGGGAATCAGACTCCCGCTGCACAGCAGTGTGATCCAGTCCTGCTTTCACTAGGAGTTTAATAATCAGACACACCTGAGCTTGTTAGCTAGACACACTGGGGGCTGATCAAGCTGGTAGCAGTAAAACCTGGACTGGATCACACTGCTGTGCGATAGGAGTCTGATTCCCCTCCCTGATCTCTCTGTCTAAATATCCCACAGTTCCCAGCAATATCCTGTAGCTCTCTCCACTATAAAATCAGCTACAAACCTCCTTCAACCAAAGTCTATCTACAGGGCTGGGAATCAGACTCCCGCTGCACAGCAGTGTGATCCAGTCCTGGTTTCACTAGGAGTTTAATAATAAGACACACCTGAGCTTGTTAGCTAGACACACTGGGGGCTGATCAAGCTGGTAGCAGTAAAACCTGGACTGGATCACACTGCTGTGCGATAGGAGTCTGATTCCCAGCCCTGGACACAAATACATCATTAAAAATAGTACTTCTTTAAATACTGCTGGTGAAAACTCAGCACGACCTTGCATGTGCATGCACGGTAATCAGTTTAAAATGCTGTCAAGGCGTATTTAACATTAAACTGCGATACAAAACAAATTAATAACTACCAACCACATAACGACCTTGACTTGTATTATGCAGACCAGGTGCGCTTTACGAATGCAAGTCGTATTATTATTATTATTATTAATATTATCGTTTCTTACCCGCGTTCGGAACCTCACGGTACCAGGCGCGGTAGAGCTCCCGGACTCGCCGCTTCGCCTCGTCTAAATCCCGGCTGAATATCGGCTTCACAACCCGGCCGGTTGCTGCTCCGCTGAGCCTCGCCGCTGCTGCAGCTGCAGCTGATGACGCCATCTTACCGATGAGGTCACCCTGGACTCGCAGTCCCCGCCTCCCCTTCGCCTTGAGGTTCTAACCCCGCCCACGCACCTATCTCATTGGATAGATCCCAGCTAAAGGGCGTGGAGATTCTGCAGTGATTGGACAGCTGTGAGGTCACTCATCTTCCAAACCCAACCCCTTTTTAAACCTCGCTCGACCTTTTTTTTTTTTTAACCAATCCGGGCTGATGTTTATTTTCTCTCGCTCGCTCTCGCGATTTCTCGCTTCAAAACTTTATTGACAGCATCAAGAACAACCACCACACAAAATAAACATGAATTTGAACTTCTGCGTGTATTTAAATTATTATTATTATTATTTTTTAAAGGATTTATTTTGAATGTCGTAGATTGTAGATTTTAACACGCGTGTCAGCAGCAGATATAGCCCGAATAGATTTGATTTTATTATTATTAATTTCTTAGCAGACCCCCTTATCCAGGGCGACTTACAATTATTACAAGATATCACATTATTTTTACATACAATTCCCCATTTATACAGTTGGGTTTTTACTGGAGCAATCTAGGTAAAGTACCTTGCTCAAGGGTACAACAGCAGTGTCCCCCACCTGGGATTGAACCCACGACCCTCCGGTCACGAGTCCAGAGCCCTGACCGCTACTCCACACTGCTGCTGAATTTTAATTAATTCATTAATGAATGAATGAATGAATGAATGAATGAATTTTTGGAACGTAGAATTTGAAGCCGTAAAAAATAAATAATAATAATAATAATAATATAGTAATAATAATAATAATAATAATAATAGTTTTATGTTTGAATGTAAAAAAATATTAAAATTTACTGATAATGATAAACTTGGATAAAACCATTTTTTCAATTTTTTTTATTGATTGAAAAAAAATGTATTTAAAAAAAAAATTCAAACAAAGAAAAATAAAAATTGATTCTAGTTTCACCCTCCTTATTTAACCTCCCCCCAAAAAATACTGGCTCATAATATTAATAATAATAATTACAATAGTTCAAGAAAATAGAATTACATTCATCAATATAGCTTTATATATATTCAAAATAAAAAGATTTCTAGAGGAAGGGAAGCAGTGTGGCTCTAGCGGAGCTGAGGAGGGACTGGGAGGGAAGCAGCGTGGCTCTAGCGGGGCTGAGGAGGGACTGGGAGGGACTGGGAGGGAAGCAGCGTGGCTCTAGCGGAGCTGAGGAGGGACTGGGAGGGAAGCAGCGTGGCTCTAGCGGAGCTGAGGAGGGACTGGGAGGGAAGCGGCGTGGCTCTAGCGGAGCTGAGGAGGGACTGGGAGGGAAGCAGTGTGGCTCTAGCGGAGCTGAGGAGGGACTGGGAGGGAAGCAGCGTGGCTCTAGCGGAGCTGAGGAGGGACTGGGAGGGAAGCAGCGTGGCTCTAGCGGAGCTGAGGAGGGACTGGGAGGGAAGCAGTGTGGCTCTAGCGGAGCTGAGGAGGGACTGGGAGGGAAGCGGCGTGGCTCTAGCGGAGCTGAGGAGGGACTGGGAGGGAAGCAGTGTGGCTCTAGCGGAGCTGAGGAGGGACTGGGAGGGAAGCAGCGTGGCTCTAGCGGAGCTGAGGAGGGACTGGGAGGGAAGCAGCGTGGCTCTAGCGGAGCTGAGGAGGGACTGGGAGGGAGGGAAACTTTTTTCTTTCAATAGAATAAACTTTAGTCCTGAGGTTCCACTTTTAAACATAAAAACATTTTTAAAAAACCCCAGAAAAATAACAATACAAATAATAATAATAATAATAATAATAATAATAATAATAATAATACATTTAACGTTTTTGGTAGGGAATGTGAAAATATCCACGGTCCCCTACTTTTATTTTTTTTTTACATTTTTGTAAAGTGGTTTAAAAATATTCCGACCCCTTAAAAAAAATTTGTGGGGTTAGGAAAATAAAAAAGTCTTAAAGAAATGCTTTAAAAATTAAATTAAAAAAAGTTGAAAAAAAAATCAAAGTAAGTGCAGAGCTCAGGACAGCAAGCCAGTGTTCGTACAGTAAGGTTTGACTTTCAGGGAGTCTCTCAGTCCACTGATTGGCTGAATCCAAGGTCAGGTGGTTTTAAGGCACCGTCTAGATTTGTTTTCCTCTGCAGCTCAGCAGGGCTGGGACTGTCCAGGGACCGTCTGCAAAGTGTTAACAGGACTGGAAAGAGAAGAGCAGAAAAAAGCATTTATATAAAATTATATATTTATATTTTAATACAAAAATGAAACTTAAAAATAAATCGGTAGCAAAACATATAAGCTATCTCTCTCTCAGGCTGTTCCTCCGCCCTCTCTCACCCCCTCCTCTCTCTCTCTCTCTCTCAGGCTGTTCCCCCGCCCTCTCTCACCCCCTCCTCTCTCTCTCTCTCTCTCAGGCTGTTCCCCCGCCCTCTCTCACCCCCTCCTCTCTCTCTCTCTCTCTCAGGCTGTTCCCCCGCCCTCTCTCACCCCCTCCTCTCTCTCTCTCTCTCTCTCTCTCTCTCAGACTGTTCCCCCGCCCTCTCTCACCCCCTCCTCTCTCAGTCCCCCAGGCTGTTCCGCACTCCCCCCTCCTCTCTCTCTCTCAGGCTGTTCCTCCCTTGCTCTCTATCTCTCACCCCCCCCCTCTGTCCCCCAGGCTGTTCCGCACTCCCCCTCCTCTCTCTCTCTCTCAGGCTGTTCCCCCTCGCTCGCTCTCACCCCCTCCTCTCTCAGTCCCCCAGGCTGTTCCGCACTCCCCCCTCCTCTCTCAGGGCTGCCAGGGTTAGTCTCAGGTGTTCTCTCAGCTGGCTGATCTCCCTCTCGCTCCGCGTCTTCATGCTGCTCAGCTCAGCGTAAACCTCGTGGTACCGCTCCGAGGAGAACCGCTTCTCCTGAGAGAGAGGGGGAGGAGAGAGAGGGGTGAGGGGAAGGGAGAGGAGAGAGGAGAGAGGAGAGAGAGGGGAGGAAAGAGAGGAGAGAGGGGAGAGGGGAGAGAGGAGAGGAGAGAGAGGAGAGGAGAGGAGAGAGAGAGAGAGGGGAGAGAGAGAGAGGAGAGAGAGAGGAGAGAGAGGAGAGGGGAGAGGAGAGAGGAGAGAAAGAGGGGAGAGGAGAGAGGAGAGGAGAGAGAGAGGAGAAAGGAGAGGGGAGGAGAGAGAGGAGAGGAGAGAGGAAAGGAGAAGACAGTGAGGGAGAGGGAGAGAGAGAGAAAGAAAAAAGAAAAAGAAAGAAAGATATTTTAGTTGTTCATGTCATGTAGGTGCTTTGGCAGCACAATTCTCTTTATTGTCATGCCAATAAAGCCAATTTGAATTTGAGAGAGAGAGAGAGAG
The DNA here is from genome assembly GCF_902713425.1 of Acipenser ruthenus. NCBI lineage: Eukaryota > Metazoa > Chordata > Actinopteri > Acipenseriformes > Acipenseridae > Acipenser > Acipenser ruthenus. The sequence goes on from NW_026707587.1 coordinate 47,088, forward strand.
AGTTCACCAAATGAGAGTCCTCACCTGGTGCAGGGTCTGCACCTCCTCTCTGAGACACGACATCTCCTTCTGGAGAGACTGAACCTCACTCTCCTTCACCCTCAACAGCACCTGCAGAGAGAGAGACACACAGAGACAGTGAGACACACACACACACAGACAGTGAGACACACAGACACAGTGAGACGCACACAGAGACAGTGAGACACACACACACACACAGACAGTGAGACACACAGACACAGTGAGACAGACACAGTGACACAGACACACACACAGAGACAGTGAGACAGACACAGTGACACTGAGACACACACACACAGAGACAGTGAGACACACAGAGACAGTCAGACACACACACAGAGACAGTGAGACACACACACACACAGACAGTAAGACACACAGAGACACACACACACAGACACTGACCTCTAGCTCGCAGGAGTTCCGTTCCTGGTTGCTATGGGAACCGCTCCCCTCGTCTGACCCCTGACCTGTGATAAAGGCTCGCAACCGACTAATCTCATTAGAGAGACGAGTTTGCAGATCCTGAGAGAGAGAAAGAAAAACAGAGACAGTGTGAGCATACAAATAATAATCTATCTCTCCTCTCCCCTCTCCTCTCTCCTTTCCCCTCCTCTCCTCTCTCACCTCGTTCTCTCTCCTCTCTCCTTTCCCCTCCTCTCCTCTCTCACCTCGTTCTCTCTCCTCTCCTCTCCTCTCCTCTCCTCGTTCTCTCTCCTCAGTTCCTCTATCACTCTCCTCTGCTGGCTCGCTTCTCTCTCTCTCCTCTCCTCTCACCTCGTTCTCTCTCCTCAGTTCCTCTATCACTCTCCTCTGCTGGCTCGCTTCTCTCTCTCTCTCTCTCTCTCCTCTCCTCTCACCTCGTTCTCTCTCCTCAGTTCCTCTATCACTCTGCTCTGCTGGCTCGCTTCTCTCTCTCTCTCTCCTCTCCTCTCTCACCTCGTTCTCTCTCCTCAGTTCCTCTATCACTCTCCTCTGCTGGCTCGCTTCTCTCTCTCCTCTCCTCTCCTCTCTCACCTCGTTCTCTCTCCTCAGTTCCTCTATCACTCTCCTCTGCTGGCTCGCTTCTCTCTCTCTCCTCCCCTCTCTCACCTCGTTCTCTCTCCTCAGTTCCTCTATCACTCTCCTCTGCTGGCTCGCTTCTCTCTCTCTCTCTCCTCTCTCACCTCGTTCTCTCTCCTCAGTTCCTCTATCACTCTCCTCTGCTGGCTCGCTTCTCTCTCTCTCTCCTCTCCTCTCTTACCTCGTTCTCTCTCCTCAGTTCCTCTATCACTCTCCTCTGCTGGCTCGCTTCTCTCTCTCTCTCTCCTCTCCTCTCACCTCGTTCTCTCTCCTCAGTTCCTCTATCACTCTCCTCTGCTGGCTCGCTTCTCTCTCTCTCTCCTCTCCTCTCTCACCTCGTTCTCTCTCCTCAGTTCCTCTATCACTCTCCTCTGCTGGCTCGCTTCTCTCTCTCTCTCCTCTCTCACCTCGTTCTCTCTCCTCAGTTCCTCTATCACTCTCCTCTGCTGGCTCGCTTCTCTCTCTCTCTCTCCTCTCCTCTCTCACCTCGTTCTCTCTCCTCAGTTCCTCTATCACTCTCCTCTGCTGGCTCGCTTCTCTCTCTCTCTCCTCTCCTCTCTGAAGCAGGCTGTTCAATTCGACGCACTTGTGGGAATATCTCTCCGACAAACCCTCCAGCTCCCTCCTCAGAGACCCCATCTCAGACCTGCAGAGGGGACACACACACACAAACAAGAGCCCCGGGTTCAAATCCTGCTTCTTCAGTTTCCAATATAAATCAATCCCAGCCCACGTCTCCGATCAGATCGATCAGGATCTCCGTCCGCAGCTCTGTGTTAAAATGAGCTTCAAACAACAGAGGCAACAAACTACTTCAACTGAAGAAACCGCTGTCTGTCTGTCTGTCTGTCTGTCTCTCTCTCTGTCTGTCTGTCTCTCTGTCTCTCTCTCTCTCTCTGTTAAAATCAGCTTCAAACTACAGCAGCTGAAGCATCACAGCAAATTATTATTATTATTATTAACATGATGTCTCTAAAATATAAATTTATTTGTAGGAATTGGGCGAGTGATACTGTTAATAAAGCTAATAAGAGGGGAGAGATTTTAAAGATGGTCAGCGCTCCTTTAAAGGGAGGGACCAGCGATACTGTTAATAAAGCTAATAAGAGGTGAGAGAATGGATTTTAAAGATGGTCAGCGCTCCTTTAAAGGGAGAGGCCAGCGATCCTGTTAATAAAGCTAATAAGAGGTGAGAGAATGGATTTTAAAGATGGTCAGCGCTCCTTTAAAGGGAGGGGCCAGCGATACTGTTAATAAAGCTAATAAGAGGTGAGAGAATGGATTTTAAAGATGGTCAGCGCTCCTTTAAAGGGAGGGACCAGCGATACTGTTAATAAAGCTAATAAGAGGTGAGAGAATGGATTTTAAAGATGGTCAGCGCTCCTTTAAAGGGAGGGACCAGCGATACTGTTAATAAAGCTAATAAGAGGTGAGAGAATGGATTTTAAAGATGGTCAGCGCTCCTTTAAAGGGAGGGGCCAGCGATACTGTTAATAAAGCTAATAAGAGGTGAGAGAATGGATTTTAAAGATGGTCAGCGCTCCTCTAAAGGGAGGGACCAGCGATACTGTTAATAAAGCTAATAAGAGGTGAGAGAATGGATTTTAAAGATGGTCAGCGCTCCTTTAAAGGGGCAGCGATGATGTTAATAAAGCTAATAAGAGGTACTGGTTTATAAGCTATGGGAATGTGTTTTGTAAGCGTTGTACTGGTTAGACTGGTCCCAGTCCCCGTCTCTTACTGGTGCTGTGTCCGTAGGGATTGATGATCTAATGAATTGCCTCCAGCGGTCAGTCGCTTGACCCTCTCTGTCTCTCTGGCCAGTTC
>NW_026707587.1:57500-70000 GCF_902713425.1 Acipenser ruthenus
AAGACGAAACTCACAACAACATTAGAATAAATGATTATTTATGTCTGAAGATATAAATATTTAAAAGAAAATTGATATATTTACCGTCATCTCTGTCTGTCAGTTCACGTCGGAAACGGAAAGGAGAATTTTGTATTTATTTATTTATTTATTTTATATATATATAAAAGTTTTCCAAAGAAAAGGTATTTATTTTCTGGTTTTGTTTTTAATACAGGTTGCGGGCGGGTAAATTCTTCTGTTCGTTAGCCGTCCATATCCAATAGACTTCTAGTTTTCTTGTCATAAAACAATTAATAATATTTCACTTTATTTCCGACTTTTTTTTTGTAAGTATTTTTCAGAAGACACGGTGTGTTGCTTCGGCTTACTTCCTGGGCGGGTCCTCGTCCAATCAGCGTCGAGACAAATAATCGGGCTCGACCTATCAGCGCGTAGCCCCGGGCTGTTGAATATTCTGCGTGTTTTTATTTTAAAATTAGATTTTATTAAAAGTTGAGAGAGTGTGAGTTTCAGCGGTTTGACAAACACGCCAGGGATGGGAATCAGACTCCTATCGCACAGCAGTGTGATCCAGTCCAGGTTTTACTGCTACCAGCTTGATCAGCCCCCAGTGTGTCGAGCTAACAAGCTCAGGTGTGTCTGATTATTAAACTCCCAGTGAAACCAGGACTGGATCACACTGCTGTGCAGCGGGAGTCTGATTCCCAGCCCTGTAGATAGACTTTGGTTGATGGAGGTTTGTAGCTGATTTTATAGTGAAGAGAGCTACAGGATATTGCTGGGAACTGTGGGATATTTAGACAGAGAGATCAGGGAGGGGAATCAGACTCCTATCGCACAGCAGTGTGATCCAGTCCAGGTTTTACTGCTACCAGCTTGATCAGCCCCCAGTGTGTCTAGCTAACAAGCTCAGGTGTGTCTTATTATTAAACTCCCAGTGAAACCAGTAATGGATCACACTGCTGTGTAAGGCGACAGATTTTTTAAAATCCTTTCCTATAAAGAGGTTAAACTCTTGACCGGAGGGTCGTGGGTTCGATCCCAGGTGGGGGACACTGCTGCTGTACCCTTGAGCAAGGTACTTTACCTAGATTGCTCCAGTAAAAACCCAATTGTATAAATGGGGAATTGTATGTTAAAAATAATGTGATATCTTGTAACAATTGTAAGTCGCCCTGGATAAGGGCGTCTGCTAAGAAATAAATAATAATAATAATAATAATAATAATAATAATAATAATAATTAATTTGATTTCTAAAACAGATCTACAAGTTCACCTGCTCACCTTGTCTGCCTTGGCGTTGGTGTTTTCAACCGGTGCCCTCTGGTGGATGGAGGTATAACTTTCATCAGAGCTCTCCGGCTTTAAATGAGACGGTAAAGTTATTGACATCATCAGTGACATCATCAGTGACATCACCCCCCCTCAAAAGAGAGGACGAGAGTGACGCAGATCAGCAGGGGATAAGAATCAGCAAGTTTCCTGACAACAGGAGGAGAGCTTCAACAGAGAGAGGCAATAATGGGACATGCGGACAGACGGACAGACAGACAGACAGACAGACAGACGGACAGACAGACACCCCCCTGCATCCCCAGAATCTGATCCTCTCCAGAACTTGACCTGAATAATATTAATGACAAGTTTCCTGTGTGGTCCAGTGGTTAAAGAAAAGGGGCTTGTAACCAGGAGGTCCCCGGTTCAAATCCCACCTCAGCCACTGACTCACTGTGTGACCCTGAGCAAGTCACTTCACCTCCTTGTGCTCCGTCTTTCAGGTGAGACGTAGTTGTAAGTGACTCTGCAGCTGATGCATAGTTCACACACCCTAGTCTCTGTAAGTCGCCTTGGATAAAGGCGTCTGCTAAATAAACAAATAATAATAATAATAATAATAATAATAATAATGGGAGAAGCGCTTCAAACAGACAGACTTGTGACCTGCACCTCACCCCCTCCGCCAGCAGGTGGCGGTAACGTTTCCATAACATTTTTTACTGGAAGCAAACTAAACTGGCTGCAAGGTTCTTGTGTTGATTTCGAATTGATAAACCAAAAAATTAAAAAATCTGAACGCGGACGCCAGGGGGAAAAGCCGTAAATATTTGCCAGCGTTTATTTTTGTAGGTTTTTTTCGCCTATGAAAAAAAAAGAAGTATTTTTTGGCACGAATATCAAATTCCACCCGCGCTTGTGTCTCGCAACACATTTCTGGCATTACAAAAAATAGGTTTTGTGGGTGTGGTTCGCCAAATATTTTGTTAAAAGGGTTAAATTTCACGGAAATCGCGACAACAGTTGAGGGAAAAAGTATATATATAAGAACACAAGAAAGTTTCCAAACGAGAGGAGGCCCCATTCGGCCCATCTTGCTCGTTTGGTTGTTAGTAGCTTATTGATCCCAGAATCTCATCAAGCAGCTTCTTGAAGGATCCCAGGGTGTCGGCTTCAACAACATTACTGGGGAGTTGGTTCCAGACCCTCACGATTCTCTGTGTAAAAAAGCGCCTCCTATTTTCTGTTCTGAATGCCCCTTTAACTAATTTGTGACCCCTGGTCCTTGTTTCTTTTTTCAGGTCCCCTGGGTCGACATTGTCTATACCTTTTAGGATTTTGAATGCTTGAATCAGATCGCCGCGTAGTCTTCTTTGTTCAAGACTGAACAGATTCAATTCTTTTAGCCTGTCTGCATACGACATGCCTTTTAAACCCGGGATAATTCTGGTCGCTCTTCTTTGCACTCTTTCTAGAGCAGCGATATCCTTTTTGTAATCTCTTTCACAGCTGCTCCTGTCAGGTCCTGTATAAATGAATTGAACCAGAGGGAAGATTTCTGCAATTCATATTTTGTAAGCTCCAGTCGTGTAAATTCTCCCTCCCCTCTCTCTCAGTCTCTCACCCGCTCTGCCTCCCTGCTGTATTGAAGAGAACTGGACCTGCTTCTCGAACCCTGATCCGCAACACGCCGGTCCTCAGCCTACAAATACAACAAACACAGTGACAGGAAAATATAGCCAGACAGCTTTACAATGCTTCCCTATGCTTTACCACACCTCTCTGTGCTTTACAATGCTTCCCTATGCTTTACCAGACCTCTCTGTGCTTTACAATGCTTCCCTATGCTTTACCAGACCTCTCTGTGCTTTACAATGCTTCCCTATGCTTTACCAGTCCTCTCTGTGCTTTACAATGCTTCCCTATGCTTTACCACACCTCTCTGTGCTTTACAATGCTTCCCTATGCTTTACCAGACCTCTCTGTGCTTTACAATGCTCCCCTATGCTTTACCAGACCTCTCTGTGCTTCACAATGCTTCCCTGTGCTTTACCAGACCTCTCTGTGCTTTACAATGCCTCCCTATGCTTTACCACACCTCTCTGTGCTTTACAATGCTTCCCTATGCTTTACCAGACCTCTCTGTGCTTTACAATGCTTCCGTATGCTTTACCAGACCTCTCTGTGCTTTACAATGCTTCCCTATGCTTTACCAGACCTCTCTGTGCTTTACAATGCTTCCCTATGCTTTACCAGACCTCTCTGTGCTTTACAATGCTTCCCTAGGCTTTACCAGACCTCTCTGTGCTTTACAATGCTTCCCTATGCTTTACCACACCTCTCTGTGCTTTACAATGCTTCCCTATGCTTTACCAGACCTCTGTGCTTTACAATGCTTCCCTGTGCTTTACCAGACCTCTCTGTGCTTTACAATGCTTCCCTATTCTTTACCAGACCTCTCTGTGCTTTACAATGCTTCCCTATGCTTTACCAGACCTCTCTGTGCTTTACAATGCTTCCCTATGCTTTACCATGCTTTCACTGTGCTGTGTTTTGTCTATGGGAGACAGTTACCTGACTGGTCTGTGCTGGTCTCAGACTGCTCCTCCAGTAGGCTCGCTCCTCTCTGGGGGGGCTGCGGGACCCCTGAGAGAGGAGGGAGGACGAGGAGAGGGTCCGGGACAGACCCCCCTCCCTCCGGAATACCGGCGCTCCCGAATCCAGGGAGTGGAACGTTTCCGACATCTGGGATTTCCTGGGAACAGGGAAGAGGAGAGAGTAAGAAAATACAGATTCCTCCCTCCTCCTCTCTCTCCCCTCTCCCTCCCTTCCTCCCCTCTCCCTTCCCTCCTCTCTCCTCTCCCCTCTCTCCTCTCCTCCTCTCCCCTCTCCTCTCCTCCTCTTCCCTCCTCCTCTCTCCTCTCCTCTCTCTCCCCTCTCCCTCCCTTCCTCCCCTCTCCCTTCCCTCCTCTCTCCTCTCCCCCTCTTCCTCCCCTCTCTCCCTCCCTTCCTCTCCTCTCCCCCTCTTCCTCCCCTCCTCCTCTCCTCTCTCTCTCCCCCTCCTCTCTCCTCTCCCCTCTCCTCTCCCCTCTCTCCTCTCCTCTCCTCTCTCTCTCCCTCTCCTCTTCTCTCCTCTCCCCCTCCTCTCTCCTCCCCTCTCCCCTCTCTCCTCTCTCCTCTCTCCTCTCTCCTCTCTCCTCTCCTCTCTCTCCCCCTCTTCCCTCCTCTCGTACCCAAACAGCCTCTGCACCTCCTCCCTGCCTGGGCTCCTGGTGCGGTCCCCGTGTCCCCTCTCTCTCCGCTCCCTCTCTAGCGCCTCCCTGTGGCCGATCCTCCTGGGCTTGGGCAGGTCTGCCAGCAGGCAGTACTCTCTCCTGACCAGCCCCGAGCCTCCGGCAGACAGCAAGCTTCCTTCACTCTCCAGGGAGCTCTGAGAGGAACTCAGCCTGCCTGCCACGCCCCTCTGAGGGGAGGGGCTCCGGGACGACAGGCCACGCCCAGGGGAGGGGCTCCGAGTGGCTTCTAACCTCCTCGTTGGAGAGCTGTGAGGGTCATGGCTCCTGCCCTGTCTCGGGTCTGCCTGGGACAGGCCACGCCCAGGAGAGGGGCTTCGTCTGGGGGCGGGGCTGGAGGAGTCTGTCGAGGTCCTGCTGAGTCTGTAGGAGGAGGAGGAGGGAGGAGAGAGGGCGGGGCTTGTGGGACGGAGGTTTTTAGCAAGGCTGTTGAGTTCTGTTTTGAAGGAGGGTTTGGAATCGGAATGCTGCTTGTGAGGGGAGGAGCTGCCGGGCTCAAAGCTCCGGCGAGGGGAGTGGCTTTCTTTCTCAAAGCTCCTGAGAGGGGTGGAGCTTTGCTTCTGAAAGTTCTGCCAAAGGGAGTGGCTTTCTTTCTCAAAGTTCCGTCGAGGGGAGGGGCTTTCTTTCTCAAAGCTCCTTAGAGGGGTGGAGCTTTGCTTCTGAAAGTTCCTTAAAGAGGTGGAGCTTTCCTTCTGAAAATTCTGCCTCAGGGAGTGGCTTTCTTTCTCAAAGCTCTGTCTAGGGGTGTGGCTTTCTTTCTCAAAACTCCTGAGAGGGGTGGAGCTTTGCTTCTGAAAGTTCTGCCTAGGGGAGTGGCTTTCTTTCTCAAAGTTCCGGCGAGGGGAGGGGCTTTCTTTCTCAAAACTCCTGAGAGGGGTGGAGCTTTGCTTCTGAAAGCTCTGTCTAGGGGTGTGGCTTTCTTTCTCAAAACTCCTGAGAGGGGTGGAGCTTTGCTTCTGAAAGCTCTGTCTAGGGGTGTGGCTTTCTTTCTCAAAACTCCTGAGAGGGGTGGAGCTTTGCTTCTGAAAGCTCTGTCTAGGGGTGTGGCTTTCTTTCTCAAAGTTCTGCCTAGGGGAGTGACTTTCTTTCTCAAAGCTCCTAAGAGGGGCGGAGTTTTGCTTCTCAAAGTTCTGTCTAGGGGAGTGGCTTTCCCTCTCACAGTTCCTAAGAGGGGCGGAGCTTTGCTTCTGAAAGTTCTGCCTAGGGGAGTGGCTTTCTTTCTCAAAGTTCCGGCGAGGGGAGTGGCTTTCTTTCTCAAAGTTCCGCCCAGAAGAGTGGCTTTCCCTCTCAAAGCTCCTGAGAGGGGCGGAACTTTCTTTCTCAGACTTCCAGCGGGGGGCGGGGCTTTTGGAATCCTGGTTCCTGGGAGGGGAGGGGCTTTCCGCCACAGGGTTCCGCCGGGGCGACGACGTCAGGATGCCCAAATCCGGGTTCCGGAACGGGAAGTGAGGTTTGGGTTCTGGGGAGGTGCGGTAGAGACTCCGCCTGGGGGCGGGGTTTGAGGGCTCGGCGTTCCGGGAGGGGGCGGGGCTTGCTGGGTCCGGACTCCGCCCCTCTGATGAGAAGTATCCAATCTCCTGTCGAGGTCTTTTTGAGTGAAGAGGTTCTGCGTACAGAGAGACACAATTTATACAGTAATATTAGACAGAGCTTCACTGAACAGGGCAGAAACGCTTTCAGTGAAGCATCTACAGTCCCTGTGTGTTTACATAGGAGTGACTTAGCATTGCAATGATGTGTAAGCACACACGTATCTCCTGAGTAACCCCTGTGTAAACACACAGTCATTACAGAGACACACAATGGAAAGTGTTTGCAAAATGAACGACTTCCCAACAGAACAGATTCCAGGCGTTGTTTCTCTAGAAGGCTCGCTGGTCCCAGCGGGTTAGAGAAATGGGGTCTCGATACCAGGAGGTTGAAATCCCGGCTCAGCCACTGACTCCCTGTGTGTGTGTGTGTGTGTGTGTGTGTGCGTGCGTGCGTGCGTGCGTGCGTGTGTGTGTGTGTGTGCGTGTGTGTGTGTGTGTGACCCTGAGCGAGTCGCTTCACCTCCTTGTGCTCCGTCCTTCGGATGAGACGTCAAACAAACGAGCTCCTATTGGAAGTGACTCTGCAGCAGCAGCAGCAGTTGTTGATGATGCAGAGTTCACCCCCTTAGTCTCTGGAAGTCGCTTTGGAGAAAAAGCCTCCGCTGAACGACTCGTTAATAATAATAATAATAATAATAATAATAATAATAATAATAATAATAATAATAGTTATTTTGAAGCAGAAATGCTTAATAAACGCAATGACCAGAATTCATTTCTGCTCCAGCGACTTTTAAGTAAGTTTATCTCATTGAAAAGTCTCTTCACTTACGGGAGTGTCCGCTGCGCCCCTCCTCGAGCCAGCCCCCGGGTCTGACCGCACTGGGAGGGGCCGCGCCGGCTCTGCAGGGGGGGGCCAGCCTCGTCATAGAGGCAGGGTCCTGGGGGGGCTCCGGGGAGAGGTTGGGGGGGCTGGCTTGTCCTGTCCCGAGCTCGGAGTAGACACACTGCTCCCCAAAACTGAGAGAGAGAGGGGAGACACGCCTATGAGCATGTCAGTGACATTATCACCTGTCTGCAGACAGACGGACAGACAGACAGACAGACAGACGGAGGTACAGACAGACAGACAGACAGACAGACAGACAGAGCCCCACAATCCTGTTCAGTTTGACGCTACAGTATAATATAGAATCCCTTCTTCTTGGGGTCTGTGTTAGTTTACTACATTCTGAAGAGAGTTTAGTGTCATTAAAGCTGCAGACAGACAGACAGAGCCCCACAATCCTGTTCAGTTTGACGCTACAGTATAATATAGAATCCCTTCTTCTTGGGGTCTGTGTTAGTTTACTACATTCTGAAAAGAGTTTAGTGTCATTAAAGCTGCAGACAGACAGACAGACAGAGCCCCACAATCCTGTTCAGTTTGACGCTACAGTATAATATAGAATCCCTTCTTCTTGGGGTCTGTGTTAGTTTACTACATTCTGAAAAGGGTTTAGTGTCATTAAAGCTGCAGACAGACAGACAGACAGACAGACAGACACAGACAGACAGACGGACAGAGCCCCACAATCCTGTTCGGTTTGACGCTACAGTATAACATAGAATCCCTTCTTCTTGGGGTCTGTGTTAGTTTACTACATTCTGAAAAGAGTTGAGTGTCATTAAAGCTACAGACAGACAGACAGACAGACAGAGGCAGACAGACAGACAGATAGACAGACAGACAGACAGACAGACAGACACCCCTTTGTATCCCCGGAATCTGATCCTCTCAAGAACTCAATAATGTTAAGCGCGAGTTTCCTGACAATGGGAGAAGCTCTTCAAACAGAGAGACGGAGGAACGGGATCCAGTTCGTTCAGACCAGCATTCGCTCCAGCTTGCAGTACCTCTGAGAACTCTCCTGATCAGAGGAACACAGGTAAAGCTCACAGTCCGGAGTCAGGATGCACAGCGACGAATCAGAGTCCTCCAAGCAGAACGCATCACCGCTGACATCACAATACCCGCTCACTGGGGACAGCCTATCAGCTTCCAGCTAAAAAAACAAAAAACAAGTCATGAGAGAGACTTCTAGTGGAAACGTTTGCCATTGAATTTACACTGAAGACGCTGAGAGAGACTTCTAGTGGAAACGTTTGCCATTGAATTTACACTGAAGACGCTGAGAGAGACTTCTAGAGGAAACGTTTGCCGTTGAATTTACACTGAAGACGCTGAGAGAGACTTCTAGAGGAAACGTTTGCCGTTGAATTTACACTGAAGACGCTGAGAGAGACTTCTAGTGGAAACGTTTGCCTTTGAATTTACACTGAAGACGCTGAGAGAGACTTCTAGTGGAAACGTTTGCCATTGAATTTACACTGAAGACGCTGAGAGAGACTTCTAGTGGAAACGTTTGCCGTTGAATTTACACTGAAGACGCTGAGAGAGACTTCTAGCGGAAACGTTTGCCGTTGAATTTACACTGAAGACGCTGAGAAAGACTTCTAGTGGAAACGTTTGCCATTGAATTTACACTGAAGACGCTGAGAGAGACTTCTAGTGGAAACGTTTGCCATTGAATTTACACTGAAGACGCTGAGAGAGACTTCTAGTGGAAACGTTTGCCATTGAATTTACACTGAAGACGCTGAGAAAGACTTCTAGTGGAAACGTTAGCCATTGAATTCTAGCTAACCCCCCTGTTATTGATGTTGCCTGGGCACCATATGGTCTCCACAGTGTTAACGCTGTCATTACTTTGAGTGCTGTGTATTTTGATAGTGAGCGTATGACTGCTGTTAGCTGCACGATTGTGAACGCAGCAGCCCTCCCCTTAATAATTGAAAATATACTCACCCCTTGCTATTGAAATCTATTGATGTAGTCCCGTTTATAGACAAAGAGAATTGTAATCCCTTCTCTCTCTCTCTCTCTCTCTCTCTCTCTCTCTCTCTCTCTCTCTCTCTGTGTGTGTCACAGTGTAATTTTAGACGCTAGTTTCACCCAGATTGATAAATATTTCAAAGCTTTTAGACAGACGTAAGCCATGAATCGCCTCATCTTATGTAAGTCGAACCCTGAATTTGCACGATAATTATTTCCTCTCTGGTTATGCATTTATCCTGTTTATTTTTTTAATAGGCTTTACCAGACCTCTCTGTGCTTTACAATGCTTCCCTATGCTTTACCAGACCTCTCTGTGCTTTACAATGCTTTACCAGACCTCTCTGTGCTTTACAATGCTTCCCTATGCTTTACCAGACTTCTCTGTGCTTTACAATGCTTCCCTATGCTTTACCAGACTTCTCTGTGCTTTACAATGCTTCCCTATGCTTTACCAGACCTCTCTGTGCTTTACAATGCTTCCCTATGCTTTACCAGACTTCTCTGTGCTTTACAATGCTTCCCTATGCTTTACCAGACCTCTCTGTGCTTTACAATGCTTCCCTATGCTTTACCACACCTCTCTGTGCTTTACAATGCTTCCCTATGCTTTACCAGACCTCTCTGTGCTTTACAATGCTTCCCTATGCTTTACCAGACCTCTCTGTGCTTTACAATGCTTCCCTATGCTTTACCAGACCTCTCTGTGCTTTACAATGCTTCCCTATGCTTTACCAGACTTCTCTGTGCTTTACAATGCTTCCCTATGCTTTACCAGACCTCTCTGTGCTTTACAATGCTTCTCTATGCTTTACCAGAACTCTCTGTGCTTTACAATGCTTCCCTATGCTTTACCAGACCTCTCTGTGCTTTACAATGCTTCCCTATGCTTTACCAGACCTCTCTGTGCTTTACAATGCTTCCCTATGCTTTACCAGACCTCTCTGTGCTTTACAATGCTTCCCTATGCTTTACCATACCTCTCTGTGCTTTACAATGCTTCCCTATGCTTTACCAGACCTCTCTGTGCTTTACAATGCTTCCCTATGCTTTACCAGACCTCTCTGTGCTTTACAATGCTTCCCTATGCTTTACCACACCTCTCTGTGCTTTACAATGCTTCACCAGACCTCTCTGTACTTTACAATGCTTCCCTATGCTTTATCACACTGTGCTGTGGTGTTACTGTGATAAACGTCTTGTTCTTAAACTGACTCTTGTTTCCATTGAGTTGCATTATTAGTCTTTCAGACAATGAAAATGCATTAATAATTCAAGCCAACATCCTCCCTCTCCCCCCCCATCCCTCCACATCAACTACTGCAGATTAGCAATGAGATCACAGCATTACAATGATGAAGTCAAAACGCCTGTCTGCTCTATATTATAAAGACATTTCAGAGGGCTGGATCGCATCAATATCAGGGTCTAGCGCTGTATATTATAAAGACATTTCAGAGGGCTGGATCACATCAATATCAGGGTCTAGCGCTGTATATTATAAAGACATTTCAGAGGGCTGGATCGCATCAATATCATGGTCTAGCGCTGTATATTATAAAGACATTTCAGAGGGCTGGATCGCATCAATATCAGGGTCTAGCGCTGTATATTATAAAGACATTTCAGAGGGCTGGATCGCATCAATATCAGGGTCTAGCGCTGTATATTATAAAGACATTTCAGAGGGCTGGATCGCATCAATATCAGGGTCTAGCGCTGTATATTATAAAGACATTTCAGAGGGCTGGATCGCATCAATATCAGGGTCTAGCGCTGTATATTATAAAGACATTTCAGAGGGCTGGATCGCATCAATATCAGGGTCTAGCGCTGTATATTATAAAGACATTTCAGAGGGCTGGATCGCATCGATATCAGGGTCTAGCGCTGTATATTATAAAGACATTTCAGAGGGCTGGATCGCATCAATATCAGGGTCTAGCGCTGTATATTATAAAGACATTTCAGAGGGCTGGATCGCATCGATATCAGGGTCTAGTGCTGTATATTATAAAGACATTTCAGAGGACTGGATCGCATCAATATCAGGGTCTAGCGCTGTATATTATAAAGACATTTCAGAGGGCTGGATCGCATCAATATCAGGGTCTAGCGCTGTATATTATAAAGACATTTCAGAGGGCTGGATCGCATCAATATCAGGGTCTAGCACTATATAATAGATAGATAGATAGATAGATAGATAGATAGATAGATAGATAGATAGATAGATAGATAGATAGATAGATAGATAGATAGATAGATAGATAGGTTATAGTAATCATATATATATATATATATACATTTCGGTAATTTGACTCACCTGCAGTTTTGCTTCCGCGTGTAAACTGCGCGGTCGAAGGCAATTCAGACAACGAGCGCCGTCGAAGATATTCGCCTCGAAACGCCGGCAATAGAACGCCTCGGCTCCGGGACGCATGACGGAAAACACGGTCCCGTCTGCACGGGAATCCGCCTGCTAACGGGAAAGCACAGAGAGGTGTAGTAAAGCATAGGGAAGCATTGTAAAGCACAGAGAGGTCTGGTAAAGCATAGGGAAGCATTGTAAAGCACAGAGAGGTCTGGTAAAGCATAGGGAAGCATTGTAAAGCACAGAGAGGTCTGGTAAAGCATAGGGAAGCATTGTAAAGCACAGAGAGGTCTGGTAAAGCATAGGGAAGCATTGTAAAGCACAGAGAGGTGTGGTAAAGCATAGGGAAGCATTGTAAAGCACAGATAGGTCTGGTAAAGCATAGGGAAGCATTGTAAAGCACAGAGAGGTCTGGTAAAGCATAGGGAAGCATTGTAAAGCACAGAGAGGTCTGGTAAAGCATAGGGAAGCATTGTAAAGCACAGAGAGGTGTGGTAAAGCATAGGGAAGCATTGTAAAGCACAGAGAGGTCTGGTAAAGCATATTGAAAAACAAACGAGGGTATACTTCTCATAAGGGAACTACAGGAGTTTTGGGCTGATTCAGTTGTTTTAAATGAACTGTATTGTAATCGATAGCTGATGCTCCGGGTTCAGCAGTAAAACACACCGCCGCGTCATTGCAGCTGAACTCCGGATAAAGTCACACCCCGCTTATTGTCACAGTCGCTCTGACGCGATCTTAAACGCGTTTCAATATAGTTCGTTTTGCAATCGGCGCCGACAGGATAATGAAACACAACTAACCAAAATACTCTGAACAAAATATAGATATTATTATTATTATTATTATTATTATTATTATTATTATTATTATTATTATTATTAATATTATTATTATTTACTGTAGGCAGATACATAAAAACGTTTTTTTTTAAATTTTAAGTTAGTTTCCTTCCGTTTATTAAAACATCGTTTTTGATAATATAACCGAACAGACAGCAATGAAAATGAAAAATATATATATATATATAATATTTTTTTTTTGGATGTACAGAAAATGGTTGCAAAATAATTTATTTCAGGACGTTTCGGAGAGCTGTGTAGAAAGATAATTTGCATATTTATATGTATATATTGCTATAAA
>NW_026707587.1:75000-82500 GCF_902713425.1 Acipenser ruthenus
GGAGGGAGAGAGGGGGGAGAGGGGGAAGGGAGAGACAGAGGGGGAGGGAGGGAAGGAAGGAGGGAGAGAGAGGGACGGAGGGAAGGAGGGAGGGAGGGGAGAGAGAGGGAGGGAGGGAGGGAGGGAGGGGAGAGAGAGGGAGGGAGGGAGGGAGGGAGAGAGAGAGAGAGATAACGATATCGTTACCCGCTTCAAACAGGCAGTTCAGAAAGAAGCACACGCAGCTCCACAGCGAGCGCGGACGTTCTCAGTTTGCAAAGCATTCTGGGCGTGCACTGTAATAGAGGTCTGTATCGCTTGTGATACGAGACCACAGCATAAAGAACTACAGCTCCCAGCAAGCCTCACCATTGCAGCGGGCGCAGAGGCATGCTGGGAACCGTAGTCCTGATCCCCCTCCTCCTTACCCAAAGCCTCAGTCCTCTCTCTCAGCATCTTCACGTACTCCTTGTGTCTCTAGAACAGAAAAGAAACAGTTCCTGGATTAAAACCAGAGCTCTCAATAACACCCCCCTCTCTCCACCCTCCTTCCCTCTCTCTCCCCCACCAGGGCTGGGAATCAGACTCCCGCTGCACAGCAGTGTGATCCAGTCCTGGTTTCACGAGGAGTTTAATAATAAGACACACCTGAGCTTGTTAGCTAGACACACTGGGGGCTGATCAAGCTGGTAGCAGTAAAACCTGGACTGGATCACACTGCTGTGTGATAGGAGTCTGATTCCCAGCCCTGTACTGATTTTATTTTGTATTAGGTTTTTAAGAAAGCCCTCCTCTCCTCCTTCTCCCTCACTCCTCCTCTCTCCTCCTTCTCCCTCGCTCCTCCCCTGCTCCTCCCTCGCTCCTCACCTCCGCTCTCCTCCCCTCCTCCTCCCTCGCTCCTCACCTCCTCTCTCATTCTCTTCTGCTCCTCCTTGATTTTTTTCTTGATCTCATCCACGGCTTTCTTCCGTCGCTCAACTTTCCGTTTGTGAAACCCGGTCAGATAATCCCTGAGAGAGAGAGAGAGAGAGAGAGAGGAGAGGAGGGGAGGGGAGAAGAGAGAGGAGGAGACAGGGGAGAGGAGAGAAAGGAGGAGGAGGAGGAGAGGGTAGGAGGGGAGGAGAGAGAAAGGGGGAGAGAAGAGAGGGGAGAGAGGAGGAGACAGGGGAGAGGAGAGAAAGGAGGAGGAGGAGGAGAGGGTAGGAGGGGAGGAGAGAGAAAGGGGGAGAGAAGAGAGGGGAGAGAGGAGGAGACAGGGGAGAGGAGAGAAAGGAGGAGGAGGAGGAGAGGGTAGGAGGGGAGGAGAGAGAAAGGGGGAGAGAAGAGAGGGGAGAGAGGAGGAGACAGGGGAGAGGAGAGAAAGGAGGAGGAGGAGGAGAGGGTAGGAGGGGAGGAGAGAGAAAGGGGGAGAGAAGAGAGGGGAGAGAGGAGGAGACAGGGGAGAGGAGAGAGGAGAGAGAAGAGAGGAGGAGAGCTAGTCAGACAGCACAATATGTCTGACTATTCCGGATCAGGGTCTGGTTCAATCACTGAACGGATCGTTTGCTGAATTAGATCTTTTTTTTTTTTTTTTTTAATAGTTCTCCACTCTTAAACCGTTCCGACTTACTGTCTCTCGTCCTCGTTGAACGTCACCACGCATTTGTTCTCTCTCCGCTTCGACCCGGGTTTGTTTTTGTTATTTTTACCCATTTTCTGGTTCTTTTGTTGCTGCAAAACTAAATAAACACAATTCAGCCGAAATAATTTCCTGTTTTCACGTGTGCGCCCCTCTCTATGTGTGTGTGTAACACTAAACTCAGTCCGAGTTGGAAACAACAAAACCGATCGATAACGTTCCGAACCGCTCACAGGAGAAACGTTCCGTAGTTAGTATTATTATTATTTATTTCTTAGCAGACGCCCTTATCCAGGGCGACTTACAATTGTTACAAGATATCACATTACTTTTACATACAATTCCCCATTTATACAGTTGGGTTTTTACTGGAGCAATCTAGGTAAAGTACCTTGCTCAAGGGTACAGCAGCAGTGTCCCCCACCTGGGATTGAACCCACGACCCTCCGATCAAGAGTCCAGAGCCCTGACCGCTACTCCACACTCATCTCCTAAAAAGTTGCAGAGTAGAAATCGCTTATAAAATGCGACTGCTTAACTTGAAATATCAGAGCTGAACACAATTAAAAAGGCTCCAATTCAAATCATTATCAGTTTAATGAAGGGTCTGGTTCAGTAATTGAGAGCTCGGTTGGAAGGAGAAGCAGAGGGGAGAGGGAAGAGGGGAGAGAGGAGAGGAGAGGAGAGGGAGAGGAGAGAGGGTAGAGAGAGGAGAGAAAGAGCAGAGGGGAGAGGGGAGGAGAGGAGAGGAGAGAGGAGAGAGGAGAGGGGGAGAGGAGAGAAAGAGGAGAGATGGGAGAGGAGAGGAGAGAGGAGAGATGGGAGAGGGGAGGAGAGGAGAGGGGAGAGGAGAGAGAGAGGAGAGGGGAGAGGAGAGAGAGAGGAGAGGGGAGAGGAGAGAGAGAGGAGAGGGGAGAGGGAGAGCAGAGAGGGGAGAGGGGAGGAGAGGAGAGGAGAGGGGAGAGGAGAGAGAGAGAGGAGAGAGGGGAGAGGGTAGGAGAGGAGAGAGGAGAGGGGGGTCACCTTAAGACGGGGGTTGAGAAGCTCTGGTTTACAAACGAGTTAAAAAAAACCCGACCTGTCTTAAAAGTGTCCCGGAATCCCGGGCCGAGTTGGCCACCGGCATAGCGGGTCTGTCTGCAGGAATTGTCTGTCGTGTGTTTTATTTTTCTGAGGTGTATCGAATCCTATTGGAAATGGAATCAGGGATCAATATTTCAGAGATATCATCGTGGTGATAATTAAGTATCTGTGTGTGAATTTACAGTAAGGTGTTCATCATTATATATATATATATATACACACACAATAATACACACAACACACACACACACAATAACACAACACACACACACAATAATACACTCACACACACACACACACACAATAACACAACACACACACACACAATAATACACACAACACACACAATAATACACACAACACACACACACAATAATACACACAACACACACAATAACACAACACACACACACACAATAACACAACACACACAATAACACAACACACACACACACACACAATAACACACAGACACGCATCAATACGATGTGTTGCTACAACCGTTTTATTTAAAAAACAAACATCTACAAAACAAATAAACTGAAATCCGAGATTCATTTCTCGAATTTTCTATCTTTTTTTTTTGTTTTACAGAATTTTTTCCCACCCAGACGAAAACAAACATTTGAACACACATTTATATATATATACACGACGACAAACTCAAGACACACAGATACAACCCTAAAGAAACTAAAAGGATGTTCTTCAGAAATCCTGAGAGAGAGAGAGAGAGAGGGAGAGGGGGAGGGAGTGAGGGAGGGAGAGGGAGAGGTGAGAGGCGAGAGGGAGGGAGAGGGAGAGAGGCAGGAGGGAGAGGCGAGAGGGAGGGAGAGGGAGAGAGGCAGGAGGGAGAGGCGAGAGGGAGGGAGAGGGAGAGAGAGGGAGGGGAGAGAGGAGGGGAGGGAGGGAGAGGGAGAGAGAGGGAGGGGAGAGGGAGAGAGAGGGAGGGGAGAGAGAGGGAGGGAGAGGGAGGGGAGAGAGGCGAGAGGGAGAGGCGGGGAGGGAGGCGAGAGGGAGAGGGAGGGGAGAGAGGGGGGAGGGAGAGGCGAGAGGGGGAGGGAGAGAGAGAGAGGGGCGGGGGGGGGCGGGAGAGAGAGAGAAGGCCTCACTTTTCAGGGATAAATAAACTACAGCTCCCAGCATGCAACAAGAATAATAATAATAATAATAATAGATTTATTTTATATAGCGCCTTTCATTACAGTAATCTCAAAACGCTTTACAGAAAGATTCAAGCAAACCTAAAAAAAAACAGTAACCCCAAGGGCTGCTGGGAGCTGTAGTTCTTGATAGAAACCCCACAGACTGCAACGTCACGCTAAACACCCACGTGTTCGCTCAGAACGCGGGTCTTTCTACGCTCGCCTGTCTAAAGAACTACAGCTCCCATCATCCCTCGCTGTTACTGCTGGTGCTGAAGCATGCTGGGAGCTGTAGTTTTTTGTTAATTCAGTAAGTCTACACATTTATAAAACCATTGAAAAATGTTCATTCTTTTGTCGGGCATTTCAGATGAGCGGTTTGTGCAGATCGAATACAACAACGACAAAAATAAAACAATAATTAAATTAAAAATTACAAAAAAGTCTGACTCGCCACGGTCCCCGTGCAAAATTAACCCACAATGAAAAATTGAAAGACATTTTAGAACAGAAATCAAACTGAGAAAGGAAATCAAACTGGCCTTAAAACAGCTATTATACATAATAATAATAATAATAATAATAATAATAATAATAATAATAATAATAATACAAACAGGCAACAATACCATCAATTATTATTATTATTATTATTATTATTATTATTAATATTATTATTATTATTAATATTATTATTATTATTAATATTATGTATAATAGCCATGTTGTAGGAAGGCAGGATTCATTTTTAAAAAATACTGGAATCGAATGAATAGGAGACGATATCAGATCTCTAATCTCACAGCCGCGTGTGGATGGATCACATTTCTCTCTGTTGTTCGTTCTTTACAAACCCTCCTGCATGAAAACTCCTCCGGGCGGGAGAATTTCAATTTCCTCACCCGGAGACGCAGAATCAAGTCGCTCTCGAGTGTGAAAATGTGCCTCCTCTCCGTGCTTCGATTCATTCATTAGGAGACGTGTTTAAAACGCCTTGGAAAAAGTCTACCGTTAGCGTCTGTTGCTTTTCTCTCTGCAGTTTTAAATCGCTGCTGTGGGTCGACTCAAAGTCAGTTAGACAAACACAGATGGGGTCACTTCCCTCAGATTTCAGGTTCCGGTGGTCTGACTTCACCAGCAGGGTGTATCGACGCTGCAGAAGCGACAGGGGGCGCTGTGATACGTTTGCACGTTGTGTGTGTGCGTGTGTGTGGATTATCTAGATAAATACATTTTGCATTTCATTTATAGGGTTAGGATCCCTCCCTGTGATCCAGTCCAGGTTTTACTGCTACCAGCTTGATCAGCCCCCAGTGTGTCTAGCTAACAAGCTCAGGTGTGTCTGATTATTAAACTCCTAGTGAAAGCAGGACTGGATCACACTGCTGTGCAGCGGGAGTCTGATTCCCAGCCCTGGAGATAGACTTTGGTTGAAGGAGGTTTGTAGCTGATTTTATAGTGAAGAGAGCTACAGGATATTGCTGGGAACTGTGGGATATTTAGACAGAGAGATCAGGGAGGGGAATCAGACTCCTATCGCACGGCAGTGTGATCCAGTCCAGGTTTTACTGCTACCAGCTTGATCAGCCCCAGTGTCTCTAGCTAACAAGCTCAGGTGTGTCTTATTATTAAACTCCTAGTGAAACCAGGACTGGATCAGCGGGAGTCTTGAACCCGGGTTCTGTTTGGGGGGGGGGGTGTCTCAGGAGGCTGCCATGGTGGTGCCCCCCCCCAGTCTGAGCAGGATTTGTTGACAGTCCTGCAGCGATCGCCGGTCCCCGACTCTCTCTAGTGTGCGGGCCGCCTCGGCCAGCAGTACCGCTCTCTGGCCAGGAGGGGTCAGGAGAGGCAGGGGGAGGTGACGACAAGCCAGGAGGATCGCGCGGGCTCGCTCGCTGTCTCCCGGGAAGAGGGTGCGGGTACTGTCATCATCTACACAGAGAGAGAGGAGAAAGAGGAGAGAGGAGAGGAGAGAGGGGTTAGAGAGAGGAGAGAGAGAGGAGAGAGAAAGAGAGAGAGTGTGTGTGTGTGTGTGTGTGTCCTCACCCCTCTCCGCTGTGTATTTCGGGGGGCTCCTCCTCCTCAGGTTGTGCTCCAGAAGCTGCTGAGTGCGAGTGGGACTCGCCCCGGCCATCAAGCGAACCATCGCCTCGTGAAGAAACATCTGAGAGAGAGACAGAGAGGGAAACGTCTTTATAATATACAGCGCTAGACCCTGATATTGATGCGATCCAGCCCTCTGAAATGTCTTTATAATATACAGCGCTAGACCCTGATATTGATGCGATCCAGCCCTCTGAAATGTCTTTATAATATACAGCGCTAGACCCTGATATTGATGCGATCCAGCCCTCTGAAACGTCTTTATAATATACAGCACTGGACCCTGATATTGATGCGATCCAGCCCTCTGAAATGTCTTTATAATATACAGCGCTAGACCCTGATATTGATGCGATCCAGCCCTCTGAAATGTCTTTATAATATACAGCCCTAGACCCTGATATTGATGCGATCCAGCCCTTTGAAATGTCTTTATAATATACAGCGCTAGACCCTGATATTGATGCGATCCAGCCCTCTGAAATGTCTTTATAATATACAGCGCTAGACCCTGATATTGATGTGATCCAGCCCTCTGAAATGTCTTTATAATATACAGCACTAGACCCTGATATTGAGGCAATACAGCCATGTGAACTACAGCTCCCATGATCCTCTGCCATGCGGCACAATGCCGAGGCATGCTGGGATCTGTAGTTTTTTATTTTCCATCTCGAAAGCCTGCAGTGGGGTTACCTTGCGCTGTGCCTCTTTGAAGTATTTCCCCAGTTTCCGAAGCGCACTGAGGTCCCTCTGGAAACCGGCCAATTGGGAGCCAGAGGCGGGGCTAGACTCTCCCCCGGACAAGCCCCCTTTCTGCCATAGGCCGGTCCGCAGGGTCAGAAGGAGGTCGCATAACAGGAGCTCTACAGCCTGGAGAGAGAGAGAGAGAGAGAGAGAGAGAGAGAGAGAGAGAGGGAGAGAGAGAGGGGGGAGAGAGAAAGAGGGGGGAAAGAGAAAGAGAGGGGGGAGAGAACAAGACAGAGCGAGAGAGAGAGAGAGGGGGGACAGAAAGAGATGGGGGAGAGAGAAAGGGGGAGAGAGAAAGAGAAAGGGGGAGGAAGAGGGGAGAGAGAGAGGGGGAGAGAAAGAGAGGGGGAGAGAGGGGGGAGAGAGAGAGAGCAAGAGGAGAGAGAGAGAAAGAGAAAGAAGGGAAATTAAAATAATTCTGATAGACAGACAGACAGAGCCCCACAATCCTGTTCGGTTTGACGCTACAGTATAATATAGAATCCCTTCTTCTTGGGGTCTGTGTTAGTTTACTACATTCTGAAAAGAGTTTAGTGTCATTAAAGCTGCAGGCAGACAGACAGACAGACAGACAGACAGACAGACAGAGCCCCACAATCCTGTTCAGTTTGACGCTACAGTATAATATAGAATCCCTTCTTCTTGGGGTCTGTGTTAGTTTACTACATTCTGAAAAGAGTTTAGTGTCATTAAAGCTGCAGACAGACAGACAGACAGACAGACAGACAGACAGACAGACAGAGCCCCACAATCCTGTTCGGTTCTCCATGCACAGAATCTAATACTCACACACACTGCAATACAATTAAAACCAAACTACAA
>NW_026707587.1:90000-152500 GCF_902713425.1 Acipenser ruthenus
TCCCTATGCTTTACCAGACCTCTCTGTGCTTTACAATGCTTCCCTATGCTTTACTACACCTCTCTGTGCTTTACAATGCTTCCCTATGCTTTACCAGACCTCTCTGTGCTTTACAATGCTTCCCTGTGCTTTACCAGACCTCTCTGTGCTTTACAATGCTTCCCTGTGCTTTACCAGACCTCTCTGTGCTTTACAATGCTTCCCTATGCTTTACCACACCTCTCTGTGCTTTACAATGCTTCCCTATGCTTTACCAGTCCTCTCTGTGCTTTACAATGCTTCCCTATGCTTTACCAGACCTCTCTGTGCTTTACAATGCTTCCCTATGCTTTACCACACCTCTCTGTGCTTTACAATGCTTCCCTATGCTTTACCAGACCTCTCTGTGCTTTACAATGCTTCCCTATGCTTTACCAGACCTCTCTGTGCTTTACAATGCTTCCCTATGCTTTACCAGACCTCTCTGTGCTTTACAATGCTTCCCTATGCTTTACCACACCTCTCTGTGCTTTACAATGCTTCCCTATGCTTTACCAGACCTCTCTGTGCTTTACAATGCTTCCCTATGCTTTACCAGACCTCTCTGTGCTTCACAATGCTGTATTAAACTGCGCTGTGCTTTTCACGATGGTTCTGGGACAGATATTTCGATGGTTCGGGGCGGTGGGTTCTGTTCCCCCGTCACTCACCCGCGTTCTGGACCCCCAGCATGGTCCTGCCCGAGCCGTGGGGTCCCTCTCCTGGGCTGGAGTCCAGCGAAGACCCCCGGCCCCCCAGGAGAGAGGAGAGGGGGTTGAAGGAGAGGCAGAGGAAGGTCAGAGTGCAGAGCAGGACTCGAGATCGATCCGGTACCCCCAGAGAGGAGGGGGAGCAGTCAGGGTCCTGTTTAACCTGGAGGGGGGTGTGGAGAGAGGGAGGGGGGTTAGTGTGTGTGTGACAGCAGTGTGATCCAGTCCTGGTTTCACTGGGAGTTTAATAATCAGACACACCTGAGCTTGTTAGCTAGACACACTGGGGGCTGATCAAGCTGGTAGCAGTAAAACCTGGAATGGATCACGCTGCTGTGCAATAGGAGTCTGATTCCCCTCCCTGATCTCTCTGTCTAAATATCCCACAGTTCCCAGCAATATCCTGTAGCTCTCTTCACTATAAAATCAGCTACAAACCTCCTTCAACCAAAGTCTATCTACAGGGCTGTCTCTGTCTCTCTGTCTCTCTGTCTCTCTCTCTCTCTGTCTCTGTGTCTCTCCCTCTGTCTCTCTCTCTCTGTTTTTTGGGGCACGCTACCTTGGCATCGTCCAGTAGGGGGCTCCCCGGCTCCGAGTCGATGGAATAGGGGGAGAACTCAGCCGCGGAACCCGAGTCCGACGCGGGCGGTGACATCATCAGCAGGTTCTGCTTGAAGTCGTCAGTCTTCATCTCAACATCGGAGTCCAGGAGAGAGGAGAGATCCACACTCTTCAACTCTGAGAGGAGAGAGAGAGAGAGAGAGAGAGAGAGAGAGAGAGAGAGAGAGAGAGAGAGAGAGAGAGAGAGATCAACACTGTTCAACTCTGAAAGGAGAGAGGAGACAGAGGGGTGAGGAGAGAGAGCAGAGAGGGGTGAGGAGAGATGAAGCTGGGAGAGGAGAGGGAGCTGGGAGAGAGGAGATGAGAAAGAGGAGAGGAAATGAGAGAGGGGAGGGAGCTGGGAGAGAGGAGAAAGAAGATGAGATGAGAGAGGAGAGGAGATGAGATGAGAGAGAGGGGAGAGAGGAGAGGAGATGAGATGAGATGAGATGAGAGAGGAGATGAGATGAGATGAGAGAGAGGAGATGAGATGAGAGAGAGAGAGAGGGGAGAGAGGAGATGAGATGAGATGAGAGAGAGAGGAGATCAGAGAGAGGAAAGGAGATCAGAGAGGAGAGGAGATGAGATGAGAGAGAGAGGGGGGAGAGAGGAGAGGAGATGAGAGAGGAGATCAGAGAGAGGAGAGGAGATGAGATGAAGAGATGAGAGAAAGGAGATCAGAGAGAGGAGAGGAGATCAGAGAGGAGAGGAGAGGAGATCAGATAGGAGAGGAGAGAGAGGAGATGGAAGCTGTGAGAGAGAGAGGAGAGGAGAGGAGAGGGAGCTGGGAGAGAGAGGAGAGGAGATGAGATGAGAGAGAGGAGAGGAGTAAGAGGAGATGGAAGCTGTGAGAGAGAGAGAGGAGAGGAGAGGAGAGGAGAGGAGATGAGATGAGAGAGAGGGGAGAGAGAAGAGGAGATGAGATGAAGAGATGAGAGAGAGGAGATCAGAGAGAGGAGAGGAGATTAGAGAGGAGATCAGATAGGAGAGGAGAGAGAGGAGATGGAAGCTGTGAGAGAGAGAGAGGAGAGGGGAGAGCCTCACTGTTCTTGTGGTTGCCCATCTTCAGTGCCAGGTTCTCCTGCCTCAGTCTCTGGTTCACCTGCTGCAGGTAGCGGATGTAATCGATCGCCTTCCTCAGAACTCCTGACTTGTGCACCTGAGAGAGGGGGAGAGAGAAAGGGGGGGTGAGGGGGGAGAGAGAGAGGGGGGGTGAGGGGGGAGAGAGAGGGGGTGAGGGGGTGAGGGGGGGTGAGAGAGAGAGAGGGGGTGAGGGGGTGAGAGAGAGGGGGTAAGTGATTGCAATCCAATCGGACCCATAACCAAGTCTTACAGCTGCCCTCTGCACAATAAAACTCCATACAACCCAATACAACTCAATACAACTCAATACAACCCAATACAACCCAATACAACTCCATACAACCTAATACAAACCAATACAACTCCATACAACCTAATACAAACCAATACAACTCCATACAACCTAATACAAACCAATACAACTCCATACAACTCCATACAACCCAATACAACCCAATACAACCCAATACAACCCAATACAACTCAATACAACTCAATACAACCCAATACAACTCCATACAACCTAATACAACCCAATACAACTCCATACAACCTAATACAAACCAATACAACTCCATACAACTCCATACAACCCAATACAACCCAATACAACCCAATACAACTCAATACAACTCAATACAACTCAATACAACTCCATACAACCCAATACAACCCAATACAACTCCATACAACCTAATACAAACCAATACAACTCAATACAACTCCATACAACCCAATACAACCCAATACAACTCAATACAACCCAATACAACCCAATACAACTCCACACAACTCCATACAAACCAATACAACTCCATACAACCTAATACAAACCAATACAAACCAATACAACTCCATACAACCCAATACAACCCAATACAACTCAATACAACCCAATACAACCCAATACAACTCCACACAACTCAATACAAGCCAATACAACTCAATACAACTCCATACAACCCAATACAAACCAATACAACCCAATGCAACCCAATACAACCCAATGCAACCCAATACAACCCAATGCAACCCAATACAACTCAATACAACTCCATACAACCTAATACAAACCAATACAACTCAATACAACTCCATACAACCCAATACAACTCAATACAACCCAATACAACCCAATACAAACCAATACAACCCAATACAACCCAATACAACGCCATACAACTCAATACAACTCAATACAACCCAATACAACGCCATACAACTCAATACAACTCAACACAACTCCATACAACGAAACACAGCTCCATAGCTCCCAACCCAGCTGAATGCAGAGCCCGCCCCGCAGCCTCACCTTGGAGTCGCTGCCCATGACCAGGTCCTTGAGCTCCAGTATCTTGTCGTTGATGGATGATCTGTATCTCTTCTCTATGATGTTGTGGGTGGTCCTTCTCTCCCCCTCCTTCACAACCCCGCCCCCGAACTCCCCGGCCCCGCCCCCTGCCAGCGTCGCCGACGACGAGGTCAGCTGCTTGATCGGCACCTTGTCCCCGCCCATCACGACAGGAAGTGTGGTCAGGATGGTTCCGCTGCCGCCCATCAGGGTCTCAGAAAAGAACAAGAGCGACAAAAAACAACAAAAACAAATAAATAAACAAACAAACACACAAACAAACAAACAAACAAACACACAAAACAAACAAACAAAGTCACATTACAACCCGCGCTGTGCTCAAACTCCTTTAACCCTTTGCGGTCCATTGTCGGACTGGGTCCGACATTGCAATTATTCCTCACAGGTCCTTTGTCGGACTGGGTCCGACATCATTATAGCAACGCAATAAACGGGTTTCTAGTCATTTTTTCTCCGGAAAAAGTCGAGAAAACCATTCAATTGCCGGGAGCGACAGGAGCCGAGACAAGCTGAAAAAAAAAGGCGTATCTCATGAATAGTCATACATGGTATCAGGTATCAGATAACGGGGCGGTCTGAAGTAAACAAGCTGGCTGAGTGAATCAGCGCACAGAGAATATCACAGACATTTGCAGAGCTTTTTTGAGATGTTATAGTAATAAAATAATGACTTGGATCGCATTATTGAGGAGTTTGGTGATAAAACGAGTGATCAGGAGATGATTGATCGGTATGCACGACTATTATTATTATTATTATTTATTTCTTACATAGGTGAACGCTATAGCAAACGAAAGGGTGGGGCGGGGCTGGAGATGCCTAGTGAGTAATTTGTTGATATGCAGGGCCATTTAAACCCGTTTGACTGTGAAAAAAAATACTGTTAAACAGCGCGTCTAAAATTAACTGCGCGTGTGAAAATTAATTAGACCTGGCGTGCCTGACGCGCGATTAATAAATGGACTGCAAAGGGTTAAGAAGTATTTAAAAAATAAAAAATTCTACAGGCATAGAATAGCTCTTGTTCGTAAACGTGTCGATTTCAAAGCAAGAAAATCTGTCCTTCCTTCACTTTTACAATCGACTACCAAATCAAATGTCGGTTAGCTTCTAAACAAGAAAATCAGTCCTTCCTTCACTTTTACAACTCTGTAATAAATCAATGACGATTAGCTTCAAAAATAAAAGCTGTCCTTCCTTCACCTTTATAACCGACTACCAAATCAACGGTGGTTAGCTTCAAAAACAAGAAAAACTGTCCTTCCCTCACCTTTACAAGTCTGTACACAAATCAAAGGCCGTTAGCTTCAAAAAACAAGAAAATCTGTCCTTCCCATACTTTTACAACTCTGTACACAAATCAATGGCCGTTAGCGTCAAAAAACAAGAAAATCTGTCCTTCCTTCACCTTTACAACCGACTACCAAATCAACGGTGGTTAGCTTCAAAAACAAGAAAAACTGTCCTTCCCTCACCTTTACAACTCTGTACACAAATCAAAGGCCGTTAGCTTCAAAAAACAAGAAAATCTGTCCTTCCCATACTTTTACAACTCTGTACACAAATCAATGGCCGTTAGCGTCAAAAAACAAGAAAATCTGTCCTTCCTTCACCTTTACAACCGACTACCAAATCAATGTTGGTTAGCTTCTAAACAAGAAAAACTGTCCTTCCCTCGCTTTTACAACTCTGTACACAAATCAATGGCCGTTAGCTTCAAAAAACAGGAAAAGCTGTCCTTCCCTCACCTTTACAAACAACTACCAAATCAATGGCAGTTAGCTTCAAAACAAGAAAATCAGTCCTTCCCTCACCTTTACAACTCTGTACACAAATCAATGTTGGTTAGCTTCAAAACAAGAAAATCTGTCCTTCCTTCACCTTTAGAACCCAGTAGCCAATCACTGGTGATTAAGTCTGTACTGGTACCTGCAGTGGGTGGGACAGGGTGGTGATGCCTGGGTTCTGCATGGTGGACAGAACCTGGGTCCCATCGGGCTTCAGGGTGGTCAGAACCAGGGAGTTCTGGGGCTGGTGGACCAGCACCTAGAACACAAGGAGGCACAGAACACATTAGCATGTACTGGACGGGACTGGAGACTGGACTGGACTGGACTGTATTGGACTGGACAGTATTATACTGGACTGGACAGTATTGTAGATTGGACTGGTCTGTATTGTAGATGGACTGTATTGTAGATTGGACTGGACTGTATTGTAGATGGACTGGACTGTATTGTAGATGGACTGGACTGTATTGTAGATTGGACTGTATTGTAGATTGGAATGGGCTGTATTGTAGATTGGACTGGACTGTACTGTAGATTGGACTGGACTGTAGATTGGACCGGACTGTATTGTACTGGACCGGACTGTATTGTAGATTGGACTGGACTGTACTGTAGATTGGACTGGACTGTAGATTGGACCGGACTGTATTGTACTGGACCGGACTGTATTGTAGATTGGACTGGACTGTACTGTAGATTGGACTGGACTGTAGATTGGACCGGACTGTATTGTACTGGACCGGACTGTACTGTAGATTGGACTGGACTGTAGATTGTACTTGACTGGACTGTATGGCACCGGACTGACCTGCTGGACCTGCTGGACTTGCTGGACCTGCTGGACCTGCTGTGTGGGAGCTGTGCTCAGGGTCTGGATGGTTCCGGTTCCGGTGTGGGTCAGAACCCGCTGGGGCTGGAGCTGGTGCTGGATGGTGACTGGCTGGACCTGCGAGGAGGTCACCAGACTCTGAACTTGAGGCTGTAAGACTGGAGAGAGAGAGAGAGAGAGAGAGAGAGAGAGAGAGAGAGAGAGAGAGAGAGAGAGAGAGAGAGGGGGAGAGAGAGAGAGAGAGAGAGGATAAAACGTGACTCCTCGCTCTCGCACTTAAAACACACACAATACATTGCTAAAGACGTGGGTAGTAACACAAACACACACACACACACACACACACACACACACACACACACACACAGCGATACACTGAGATACACTGAGACACACACACACATACACACTGAGATAGATACACTGAGACACACACACACACACACACTGAGATACACTGAGACACACACACACACACACACTGAGATACACTGAGACACACACACACACTGAGATAGATACACTGACACACACACACACACACTGAGATAGATACACTGAGACACACACACACACTGAGATAGATACACTGACACACACACACACACACTGAGATAGATACACTGACACACACACACACACACTGAGATAAATACACTGAGACACACACACACACACTGAGATAGATACACTGAGACACACACACACACTGAGATAGATACACTGACACACACACACACACACTGAGATAAATACACTGAGACACACACACACAGATAGATACACTGAGACACACACACACACACTGAGATAAATACACTGAGACACACACACACAGATAGATACACT
Organism: Acipenser ruthenus; assembly: GCF_902713425.1. Taxonomy (NCBI): domain Eukaryota; kingdom Metazoa; phylum Chordata; class Actinopteri; order Acipenseriformes; family Acipenseridae; genus Acipenser; species Acipenser ruthenus. Next base: position 97,252 of record NW_026707587.1, read on the forward strand.
GAGACACACACACACACAGATAGATACACTGAGACACACACACACACACACTGAGATAGATACACTGAGACACACACACACACACACACACACACACACACTGAGATAGATACACTGACACACACTGAGATAGATACACTGAGACAAACACACACACACACACACTGAGATAGATACACTGACACACACACACACACACACTGAGACACACACAGACACACAGACAGACACGCACACACAGACACACACACGCACGCACGCTCTCTCACCCTGGAAGCTGGTGGAGGGGCTGCTCTGGTAGATGACAGGGTGCTGGATGAAGCGAGTCTGGGAGGAGGTGGTGCTGAACCCGGGAGCGAACATGACAGCCTGGGGCTGGATCTGCTGGAGCCGGGGCTGCAGCAAGGGGGCGCTGCGCTGCACCGAGGCCACCGGAACCAGCTGAGGGGGGCTCGGGGCGGGGCCCAGGGTCAGGGGCTGCGGGGATTGGCCCACGGTGGTCAGGTGGGCGGGGCTTAGGGTCAGGGGCTGCGGGGATTGGACGATGGGGGACAGCTGGGAGGTGCTGCCGACTTGGTACAGCAGCTGCTGCTGCGGTTGCGTTTGTGGAGGGATTTGGGGTAGCTGGGGGAGGGGGGTACAGGGGGTCAGCGTTTGCTGTCGCTGGTCATCGAAAATATCAGGGAAGTCTTGATTGCTGACGAACTGCAGCATTTCTGTAACAGAGAGAAGAGACAGACAGCGGTTAACACAGTCTGTATCCGAGTTGTCTCCCTCCTATCGAGACAAGAAGTTTGCTTTCGAGTTTCTACGTTGGGTGTTGTGTAGGGCAGTGGAACTCAACTCCGGATCTCGCGATCTAATCCAGTCCTGGTCTTTATTCCAACCAGATCCTATACTAGTCAATTGCCTCTCAGCAGCTTCAGTTCAACTGCAGTAGACCCGGCTTGGAGTAAAAACCTGGACTGGATCTCCAGGATCAGGATTGAGTATCATTCTATAAATGAATCTGTAGTGTGTAGGCTGTCTCTTTATAGAAGTTACAGTGTCGGGAGTCTATTATATCATTTAAACACTTCCTGTTCGTTTCATAGACCCCGATTAGCACGAATTTTGAACTACAGAGTTTATCTAAAACAACATCCGGCAGTCACGGTCGAAATCGCCTTACAGAAACCACACAGCACGGTAAATAGAGCTACCAGCTTGATCAGCCCCCAGTGTGTCCAGCTAACAAGCTCAGGTGTGTCTGATTATTAAACTCCCAGTGAAATCAGGACTGGATCACACTGCTGTGCAGCGGGAGTCTGATTCCCAGCCCTGTAGATACTTTGGTTGAAGGAGGTTTGTAGCTGATTTTATAGTGAAGAGAGCTACAGGATATTGCTGGGAACTGTGGGATATTTAGACAGAGAGACCAGGGCTGGGAATCAGACTCCTATCGCACAGCAGTGTGATCCAGTCCAGGTTTTACTGCTACCAGCTTGATCAACCCCCAGTGTGTCTAGCTAACAAGCTCAGGTGTGTCTTATTATTAAACTCCTAGTGAAACCAGGACTGGATCACACTGCTGTGCAGCGGGAGTCTGATTCCCAGCCCTGTAGATAGACTTTGGTTGAAGGAGGTTTGTAGCTGATTTTATAGTGAAGAGAGCTACAGGATATTGCTGGGAACTGTGGGATATTTAGACAGAGAGAGCAGGGCTGGGAATCAGACTCCTATCGCACAGCAGTGTGATCCAGTCCAGGTTTTACTGCTACCAGCTTGATCAACCCCCAGTGTGTCTAGCTAACAAGCTCAGGTGTGTCTTATTATTAAACTCCTAGTGAAACCAGGACTGGATCACACTGCTGTGCAGCGGGAGTCTGATTCGCAGCCCTGAATCATAAACGTTCACGTACCGTCAATGTCCCCCAGGGTAAATTCACCTCCAAGCTCCGACAACGACGGGTCCATGTTTTCCAGCGTCGATGTCAAAAAATCGCTGTCCATGATTTTTTTTTTTTTCAAAACGGTGAAGTCGGGAGGGCTTGAGAGACGAAAACTCAAACCCTGCCGCTTCTACCGAAACCGTTTCGTTTAAAAAAAACACTCCAAATACGTTTTAAAAATATAAATAATCCTTTTATTTTAAAAAACTAACGCCATTCGCCACTAGATAGCGGCTGCCTCACAGACCCGAACCAGAAAACAACACACAGGCGACCATTTTGATCTTCCACAATGATGTCATACACAAACACCGGACGACGGCCAGGGCGGCCGCCGATTGGTCGATGCGCCCCTGTTGTTGTCATGAGACCAGGCCCGCGGCCCAATCAGAGAGCGGGGAACGCCGTGGCCTGATAGTACGTCAGCGATCAGAAGCTTTTGGGTTGTGAAAATAAACCCGCCCCGCTGGGGGAATTCACGCAAGCAAAAGTAAATTAATTATTCATGAGTTACCCCGCCCTCTCCTTGCGCAGTATTTAATTTTTTGCAAGTGGCTAGATTTATTATTCATGAGCTACGTTGGTTGACTCCGCCCCCATAACGAGAGCCTCGCGTTTTAAAAATAGACTTTAGGCTCATTAATTATTAATGAGATAAAGTCGGAGGAATTATTTGAATGAAGTTTACGGTAGCTGGGTAGAGGTTTATTTATTTATTTTAAAAGGGAGAAATTATTTGAATGGTTCCGATAGCTGGTTAAAGGTTTACTTTTATTTATTTATTTTAAAAAGGGAGAAATTCGTGGTTACAATAAATCACAAAGCTGTCTTGCGAAAGATAAAAACGTTTTTATAACTTTCTATAACTTTTTTTTTTATCGCACAAAAACTTATATTAATATATAATTTAATTTTACTGTAAATTAAACAGATATATATGAAAAAATACATAAATAAATGTTTATCTTTCTTCAGCGCATATTCTTGAAATGTATTTTTGTTTACGACTGTAAGTCGCCCTGAATAAGGGCGTCTGCTAAGAAATAAATAATAATAATAATAATAATAATAATAATAATAATAATAATAATAATAATAATGATACTGGTAACAGTAATTATAAGTAGAATTTATACTGGTAAATTCAGCACCTGTAGAACTCCTCTGTTTGTATCCTGGGACACTATCACCCTTCATTTAAATGTGCTTTATTTTGCTCTTATCTGCCCCCTATTTTACTGCATTTAATCCTGTACTTCAGAATACTGTAATCTGCCAAGTGTTTAACCTGTAGTATTTTGTATTTAATCACATCCTGATGTAACTATCACTATTTAATCATATCCTGATGTAACTTTCACTATTATCTGCTGTATTATTGAATTGTGGTTTGTCACACTTGAACAAAAGTTATTGTATTTCTTGCTCTTATTGTATTACTGTCTGCTAAGAAATAAATAATAATAATAATAATAATAATATTACTTGTATTGTAACACTTGAAATGTATTTGCTTGCGATTGTAAGTCGCCCTGGATAAGGGCGTGTGCTAAGAAATAAATAATAATAATAATAATAATAATAATAATAATAATAATAATAATAATAACTGGTTAATTTGACCCCAGAAAAAATATACTTTTTTTAAAATCTGTATCTATAAATACGATGTCATCTCTTTTATCCGGAGAAGAAAATGTTAATTACGTTGTATCGTAATTTTAACTTGACTCCATTAATCATTTAAAAATAAAATACAATTTTAAAAGTTTAAAATAATCCACAGTACGGTGGTAGCTCGAGCCACCGAACTGGTTTTTTTTTTTTAAATGGAACGCCTCGCGCTGCAAAGGAGGCACGAGGAAAAGATTTGAAAATTTTTGACCGTTGGAAACCGAAAGTTGTTTAAAATGATGGATACGGCACCGCTCCGTGAAAAAAAATATGGAAAAAAAAGGTAATATATTATATAAATTATTTATATTTATAATAATTTCGCTCGGTTTACATTGAAATTTTTGTCTGAAAAAAACTGTGGGGCAACCGGAGAATTTACCTTCAAATTCTTACGTTGAATTATGTCACTCATTACATAAATGTAAATTTTTATTTAATATTGTTTTTTCGGGCAATTCTACGTCATATCACGAAAAACGCGTTTTATTGTAAAAACAGAAACTGTACAACTAAGAAATGGTGTAGAAATGTATTAAGTTTTAAAATTCAAAGGTGTGGCATGCGAGTGTTTTTGTCTGTGTGTGTTAAAGACAGGTATAGAGACTGTATAATTAAATAACACAAATTATTTTAAATATATCGGACACGGTTATTTTATCAATATTAAAAAAAACTAGAAAGGATAACTATTGTTTGACGTACCCTCTCTAAAACAAAGCACAGCAAAACATAAATACTATTAAAAAAGACTCGAGACAATGTGTAATATTTTTTAATGACTTCATTTTTCACAATAATTAAGGCAGTGAAATGCTACCAACAATTTCTTTAATATTTTAACCAGCGATTCGAAGTTTTCTTGTTAGCGACTCAAGCTTTACAGAAACAAGCAGTAATTAAGATTTTGCAGTTTAAAATTGTAATCGTCGCCCAGCGTAATTGTAAATGTTTAGAATTTTGCCAAAACGTTCAACCACTGTCAAAGAAAATAATAATTGAGGGCGTGCAAAATTATACATACCGGATTTAATTGTATAGCTATGACAAAACGTTTTGTATCACCTAGAATTTTAGGACTGAGATATCGGTAATTAAAAAAAAAAAAAAAACTATATAAAAATAATTTTGATCTTTTATTTAACATCGTGATGTAATCAAACAAAACTACAAAATGATATCACAAAAAAAGAGGCTATACCGGAAGCCATAATCGCAGTCCTGAAGTATTTCATGTAAGATTTCTGAAATGTCACATTTTTTTTCAATGTCAGTTTTTCTGTTCAGTATCTGGAAAACTACAAAGCGCTGGGCGTGGAATTCAATATGTTAACAAGGGAACATTATTCAGCAGCTTTCACTGGACTCTATGAAGCTGAATCAGTTCATTCTATATAGAGGGGGTGGAATTCAATATGTTAACAAGGGAACATTATTCAGCAGCTTTCATTGGACTCTATGAAGCTGAGGGAGTTCATTCTATATAGAGGGGGTGGAATTCAATATGTTAACAAGGGAACATTATTCAGCAGCTTTCATTGGACTCTATGAAGCTGAATCAGTTCATTCTATATAGAGGGGGTGGAATTCAATATGTTAACAAGGGAACATTATTCAGCAGCTTTCATTGGACTCTATGAAGCTGAGGGAGTTCATTCTATATAGAGGGTGTGCAATTCAATATGTTAACAAGGGAACATTATTCAGCAGCTTTCATTGGACTCTATGAAGCTGAGGGAGTTCATTCTATATAGAGGGGGTGGAATTCAATATGTTAACAAGGGAACATTATTCAGCAGCTTTCATTGGACTCTATGAAGCTGAGGGAGTTCATTCTATATAGAGGGGGTGGAATTCAATATGTTAACAAGGGAACATTATTCAGCAGCTTTCATTGGACTCTATGAAGTTGAGGGAGTTCATTCTATATAGAGGGGGTGGAATTCAATATGTTAACAAGGGAACATTATTCAGCAGCTTTCATTGGACTCTATGAAGCTGAGGGAGTTCATTCTATATAGAGGGGGTGGAATTCAATATGTTAACAAGGGAACATTATTCAGCAGCTTTCATTAGACTATGAAGCTGAATCAGTTCATTCTATATAGAGGGGGTGGAATTCAATATGTTAACAAGGGAACATTATTCAGCAGCTTTCATTGGACTCTATGAAGCTGAATCAGTTCATTCTATATAGAGGGGGTGGAATTCAATATGTTAACAAGGGAACATTATTCAGCAGCTTTCATTAGACTATGAAGCTGAATCAGTTCATTCTATATAGAGGGGGTGGAATTCAATATGTTAACAAGGGAACATTATTCAGCAGCTTTCATTGGACTCTATGAAGCTGAATCAGTTCATTCTATATAGAGGGGGTGGAATTCAATATGTTAACAAGGGAACATTATTCAGCAGCTTTCATTGGACTCTATGAAGCTGAGGGAGTTCATTCTATATAGAGGGGGTGGAATTCAATATGTTAACAAGGGAACATTATTCAGCAGCTTTCATTGGACTCTATGAAGCTGAATCAGTTCATTCTATATAGAGGGGGTGGAATTCAATATGTTATCAAGGGAACATTATTCAGCAGCTTTCATTGGACTCTATGAAGCTGAGTGAGTTCATTCTATATAGAGGGGTGGAATTCAATGTGTTAACAAGGGAACATTATTCAGCAGCTTTCATTGGACTCTATGAAGCTGAATCAGTTCATTCTATATAGAGGGGGTGGAATTCAATATGTTAACAAGGGAACATTATTCAGCAGCTTTCATTGGACTCTATGAAGCTGAATCAGTTCATTCTATATAGAGGGGGTGGAATTCAATATGTTAACAAGGGAACATTATTCAGCAGCTTTCATTGGACTCTGTGAAGCTGAATCAGTTCATTCTATATAGAGGGGGTGGAATTCAATATGTTAACAAGGGAACATTATTCAGCAGCTTTCATTGGACTCTATGAAGCTGAGTGAGTTCATTCTATATAGAGGGGTGGAATTCAATATGTTAACAAGGGAACATTATTCAGCAGCTTTCATTGGACTCTATGAAGCTGAATCAGTTCATTCTATATAGAGGGGGTGGAATTCAATATGTTAACAAGGGAACATTATTCAGCAGCTTTCATTGGACTCTATGAAGCTGAATCAGTTCATTCTATATAGAGGGGGTGGAATTCAATATGTTAACAAGGGAACATTATTCAGCAGCTTTCATTGGACTCTGTGAAGCTGAATCAGTTCATTCTATATAGAGGGGGTGGAATTCAATATGTTAACAAGGGAACATTATTCAGCAGCTTTCATTGGACTCTATGAAGCTGAGGGAGTTCATTCTATATAGAGGGTGTGGAATTCAATATGTTAACAAGGGAACATTATTCAGCAGCTTTCATTGGACTCTATGAAGCTGAATCAGTTCATTCTATATAGAGAGGGTGGAATTCAATATGTTAACAAGGGAACATTATTCAGCAGCTTTCATTGGACTCTATGAAGCTGAATCAGTTCATTCTATATAGAGGGGGTGGAATTCAATATGTTAACAAGGGAACATTATTCAGCAGCTTTCATTGGACTCTATGAAGCTGAATCAGTTCATTCTATATAGAGGGAGTGGAATTCAATATGTTAACAAGGGAACATTATTCAGCAGCTTTCATTAGACTATGAAGCTGAATCAGTTCATTCTATATAGAGGGGGTGGAATTCAATATGTTAACAAGGGAACATTATTCAGCAGCTTTCATTGGACTCTATGAAGCTGAATCAGTTCATTCTATATAGAGGGGGTGGAATTCAATATGTTAACAAGGGAACATTATTCAGCAGCTTTCATTGGACTCTATGAAGCTGAGGGAGTTCATTCTATATAGAGGGGGTGGAATTCAATATGTTAACAAGGGAACATTATTCAGCAGCTTTCATTGGACTCTTATGAAGCTGAGTGAGTTCATTCTATATAGAGGGGGTGGAATTCAATATGTTAACAAGGGAACATTATTCAGCAGCTTTCATTGGACTCTATGAAGCTGAGGGAGTTCATTCTATATAGAGGGGGTGGAATTCAATATGTTAACAAGGGAACATTATTCAGCAGCTTCCATTGGACTCTATGAAGCTGAATAAGTTCATTCTATATAGAGGGTGATGCTGCTAAACTTTTGCCCACAGCTGTACATGATGTGTCGTAATAGAGGTCTGTATCGCTTGTGATACAAGACCACAGCATAAAGAACTACAGCTCCCAGCATGCCTCACCATGGCCGCGGGTGCAGAGGCATGCTGGGAGCTGTAGTCCCATTCAGTCTTTTTTTTTTTTTGCCCTGTACAATTAAATCCGATATGCACAGTCTTGCGATGGAGGGAGAACCGTCTTAAGCTTTCCTGATCGCTTTCAAACATTCCCCTGAAACGTCAAAAAGCGTTTTTTAAATCCTCAAATTGAAACCAGCGTCGCTCACTTATTTATTCAGGTAAACCTCAAAAGTCTTTTTCTCAGTAAAGACGCCAGAATCCGAAGTCGCGTCGCTCCTCACAGTTTCCCGAACGATTTTCAGCGCCAGCCCCCCAGCCAGCGCCACGCCCGCTGCTGCCCTCCCCAGCTCTGCCATGGCTGTTAACAATTTAACAGCGGCTCCGGTCGAAGCTACAGCACTGGAGCTCTCTACTGCCGCCCTGCAGGTCAGCCCTGCAGCGATCCCTTCTACCCCAGCGGCTGCCTCCACGCCCGTTACCCCCAGCGCGGTCCCCGCAGCAGAAGCTGCCATCAGCGACGCCCCAGCCGCTACCGCCCCTCCTGTCCCTACTGCCAACCCTACAGCCGCCACCCCAATCACCCCCACCGATTCGGCTGCCTCTCTAGCTGCCTGCGCCGGGCTCTCTGCTTCAGCTCCAGCCACTGATCCCACACTGCCTCCCAAGAGGACCCCCGCTGCTGCTCCGAGAGCCGTTTTCCCCGCCACGGCCGCTGCCACAGCCCCCGCCGCTTCCCCAGCCGCGACGCTGCCCGCCATCACCGCAGCCACGGCTTTCCCCGCCACTACAGCGCCCCCCGCCCCGGCTAGCGGCACCGCGGCCCCAAACAGGGCCCCTACAGCCGCCCCCGTGGCCCCCGCGGCCACCAGGATCTTGAGCTTCCCCAGGACGCGCTTGGAGACTTCCGCCCTGCTTCTGATTCTCTCGCGGGTCGGCAGAGGAATCTCTCTCGGCTTCCCTCCGAGGCCGCCCGGGGGTCTCGCTCGCTTCGCCCAGCCCGTCATCCTTCTCCCCTCCTCCTCCTCCTCTTCGGTCCCACCATCCTCCTCTCTCTCTCTCAGCATCCTGGCCTCCTCTCTCCGGATCTCCTCTTCAGCGAGGCGGTACGTCTCGTTAGTGTAGCAGCCCCCTCCGTTCTCCACCTCCACCATCCTCTCTATCTTCTCCAGCAGCTCTGCGACCTGGGCGCGGTCGCCCTTCTCCCTGTTGTTGAAGGCGTGGCAGCGGCCCCCGCACTTCTCCACCAGGCCCCTCAGCTCCTCGTCCGCTCCCTGAAGGTATCCCTCCACGGGCTTGCCCTCCAGGTCGTCGGCGCGGGTGAAGAGCAGCACAGTGCGGCTGGCCGCCCTCTCTCCGAAGATCCCCCGGATCAGCTGCACCGCTCTCCTCTCCTCCTCTGTGAATCTGCCCAGCGGCATCACCAGCAGGAAAGCGTGGGGTCCTGGGGCGGACAGGGAGACGCACCTGGCAATCTCTGCCCTGATCTCTTCCAGAGACAGCGTCGTGTCGAAAAAGCCTGGGGTGTCGATCACGGCCACGCGCCGCCCAGCCACCACCCCCGTCCTCTTCTCGCACGCTTTTGTCACTGAAGTGGCGCTGACTTGAGATCTGAACTCCTCTCTGCCCAGGATGGTGTTTCCAGAGGCGCTCTTCCCAGCCCCGGTCTTCCCAAGCAGAACGATCCTCAGCTCGGAGGGGCTGCGCTGGGCTTGGTCGGGGACAGGAGTCCATCTCTGTTCGGTCCCCGCTAAAAAGAAGAAAGAATAAATGAATGAACTACACTCCGAAAAGGTCAGTTAAAATGTTTTGCACACACATTGCAGATTTTGTAAAGCTATGCAAATTCCAACGCAGTGAAACAGCTGTCGGTATTATATTAAAGAATTATCCTTATTTAAAAAGAAATATTAGGCTCTACATTTTTAATCTTGTAACTTTATAGTGCTAAAAAAAAAAGTCATTTGGGGTTTTTATTATTATTATTATTTATTTCTTAGCAGACGCCCTTATCCAGGGCGACTTACAATTGTTACAAGATATCACATTATTTTTACATACAATTCCCCATTTATACAGTTGGGTTTTTACTGGAGCAATCTAGGTAAAGTACCTTGCTCAAGGGTTCAGCAGCAGTGTCCCCCACCTGGGATTGAACCCACGACCCTCCGGTCAAGAGTCCAGAGCCCTGACCACTATTATTATTATTATTATTATTATTATTATTATTATTATTATTATTAATGAGTCGTTCAGCGGAGGCTTTTTCTCCAAAGCGACTTCCAGAGACTAGGGGGGTGAACTCTGCATCATCAACAACTGCTGCTGCTGCTGCTGCTGCAGAGTCACTTCCAATAGGAGCTCGTTTGTTTGACGTCTCATCCGAAGGACGGAGGACAAGGAGGTGAAGCGACTCGCTCAGGGTCACACACACGCACACACACACACACACACACACACACACACACACGCACGCACACACACACACACGCACACAGGGAGTCAGTGGCTGCTGCAGAGTCACTTCCAATAGGAGCTCGTTTGTTTGACGTCTCATCCGAAGGACGGAGCACAAGGAGGTGAAGCGACTCGCTCAGGGTCACACACACACACACACACACACACGCACACACACACACACACACACACACACGCACACACAGGGAGTCAGTGGCTGCTGCAGAGTCACTTCCAATAGGAGCTCGTTTGTTTGACGTCTCATCGGAAGGACGGAGCACAAGGAGGTGAAGCGACTCGCTCAGGGTCACGCACACACACACACACACAGGGAGTCAGTGGCTGCTGCAGAGTCACTTCCAATAGGAGCTCGTTTGTTTGACGTCTCATCGGAAGGACGGAGCACAAGGAGGTGAAGCGACTCGCTCAGGGTCACACACACACACACACACACACAGGGAGTCAGTGGCTGCTGCAGAGTCACTTCCAATAGGAGCTCGTTTGTTTGACGTCTCATCCGAAGGACGGAGCACAAGGAGGTGAAGCGACTCGCTCAGGGTCACACACACACACACACACACACGCACACACACACACACACACACACACACACACGCACACACAGGGAGTCAGTGGCTGCTGCAGAGTCACTTCCAATAGGAGCTCGTTTGTTTGACGTCTCATCGGAAGGACGGAGCACAAGGAGGTGAAGCGACTCGCTCAGGGTCACGCACACACACACACACACAGGGAGTCAGTGGCTGCTGCAGAGTCACTTCCAATAGGAGCTCGTTTGTTTGACGTCTCATCGGAAGGACGGAGCACAAGGAGGTGAAGCGACTCGCTCAGGGTCACACACACACACACACACACACACACACAGGGAGTCAGTGGCTGCTGCAGAGTCACTTCCAATAGGAGCTCGTTTGTTTGACGTCTCATCCGAAGGACGGAGCACAAGGAGGTGAAGCGACTCGCTCAGGGTCACACGCACACACACACACACACACGCACACACAGGGAGTCAGTGGCTGCTGCAGAGTCACTTCCAATAGGAGCTCGTTTGTTTGACGTCTCATCGGAAGGACGGAGCACAAGGAGGTGAAGCGACTCGCTCAGGGTCACACACACACACACACACACACACACACACAGGGAGTCAGTGGCTGCTGCAGAGTCACTTCCAATAGGAGCTCGTTTGTTTGACGTCTCATCGGATGTAAATATGTGTTTATATTTGTTTTACACTAGCATTCAGTAACTGCCGCACACTTACATATAATTCATAATTACTCTTGTTTATTATGTGTCAAAACTGTGTAACCTGGGATGAATTTGCTCACAAGTCTGTCTGAACTGTAAAAGACTTCAGTAAGACGATCCTAAAGGTGCTCCACAGTTACAATAACCTGACTATAACTGAACCTGAAGACTCTCCATCCTGCGCCTCATATTCATCTCCCACAAAGCGACCTGCGTTAAATACAGCGTTGCAGTGATCTCCAGAAACACTGTGCAGCAGAGAGAAGAGTTTTAGAACGCTACTGTTGTATTTATAAATACATATAAACATATAAATATTTATAAACCACAGACTTTTTTATTTTAGTATTGAAACATTATCATCTTAGGGGAAAAAAAAATCTAACTTTTTACAACAGAGCCAGCCCTTTATGAAATTAATTCACAAACACGTTTATTAAATAAATAAATAAAATTATATATATATATATATATATATATATATATACAGAGAGAGAGAGAGAGATATCTCATAATATTTATTTCTGTGCTTCAACGATAAACAACGACATTAATTGTAGATGCCAAACGTCTGTAATATGATATATCGAAATTATATTACTGTAGCATGACGTTATGAAACGTGTATTCAAATTCAGCTTCTTAAAAAAGTTTTTCTTAATCCAAAGCTTAACACAACTTTACTAAGAAATACCAAAGCGGGCCAGGCTGCCTTTAAAATACAAACGTCTCAAACAACGAGGTTCGAGTCCTGACATATTTTTGTTCTGCTTATATACAGCAAACTAACGGAAACTTCAAAACGCTGGAGGTTTTGCGAAGTGTTATTAAACGTCATTACATCGTGTTTAAGTTATTGTTCAGACACATTCTTACCAGTTTAAAATAATGAATACTTACGTGAACCCGGGCCTGCAGCAGCGGTGTCCATGTTCATCTGTACCCCCCTATTATGATATTTTAGTAAACAAGCCTCGCTTCTTTACTGAATTTTCTAAAATAATGGCGATTTCGCTTCTTCTCGAATGCAGAGGGCCAGAGATACAAAACTATAAACAAGACAGTGTGATAGTTTAGCGCCCCCGTGTGGAATCCGCACACTGTGATACTTTAGCGCCCCCGTGTGGAATCCGCACACTGTGATACTTTAGCGCCCCCGTGTGGAATCCGCACATTGTGATAATTTAGCGCCCCCGTGTGGAATCCGAGGCACTGCACAGTGCAGCCCTTAACCTACTAAGTAAATGCACACTCACTTTTATAATACCTCTGAAGTATGAATCTGCTTTGCTTTTGAATTTCAACTTTTACTTTACATATAATATCCTGCATTTCTCAGTGAGAATATCTATCTATCTATCTATCTATCTATCTATCTATCTATCTATCTATCTATCTATCTATCTATCTATCTATCTATTGTTTGGAGTTGTTGATTATAATATGGCACTTTGAATGATAATATTAAAAAATGATAATAGTTCTTCATACAATTAATTTCTATCCATCTATCTATCTATCTATCTATCTATCTATCTATCTATCTATCTATCTATCTCTCTATCGTTTTTATGTATTGATTGATTGATTATAACTACAGGCTGTATATCTGGTACAGTAACCATGTAAATGAATGATCTCAGATGCTGTGAATGAGACTTTTAAAATGATGCGAACAGTTCTTCATACAGACTATCTATCTATCTATCTATCTATCTATCTATCTATCTATCTATCTATCTATCTCTCTCTCTATCTATCTATCTCTCTATCTATCTATCTATCTATCTATCTATCTATCTATCTATCTATCTATCTATCTATCTATCGTTTTTATGTATTGATTGGTTGATTATAACTACAGGCTGTGTATCTGGTACAGTAACCATGTAAATGAATGATCTCAGATGCTGTGAATGAGACTCTTTTAAAATGATGCTAACAGTTCTTCATACGATGATTTTCTTCTTGCTGCTTCTTGAGCTCCTCTGAGTGATTGTTCCCTGTCTCTGAAACGCCAGCAGGCTGTGCAGAGCGGGGTCAGGAATCTCAGTGATGAGAAGCAGCAGCTCAATGAGAGAAGACAGAGGGCTGGTGGGACGCTGCGCAGGGAATACAAGCAGCCCACCCATTAATCACAAAGGAGATGGATAGATTTCCAATAGAATCGTGTCTTTATTCATCAGAAACAACAGTGAAGATATTAACACACCTCTTAAACTGTACTGTGAAGCAGAATGCAGTGTTCATTTATATCAAATCCATGCTAACAACAACAACAACAATAATAATAATAATAATAATAATAATAATAATAATAATAATAATAATAAATCAGAAAGAAAAACTGTGATCTCTTAACATCTACACCCCTATACCCCCCCATGAACACTGTGATCTCTTAACATCTAGACCCCTATAGACCCCCCCATGAAAACTGTGATCTCTTAACATCTACACCCCTATAGACCCCCCCCCCCTCCCAATGAAAATACATTTGTTTCCATTTCTTCTGATTAAACATATTGACAGCTTGCTTTTAAAACAATGTAAGATTATATCATGCAGCTGGAAGCTGAAACGCAATGATGTTCTATTTAAAACTGAGCAACGCAGCAAAATCAACGCAAACCAGAAGGAAAGATCAGCAGACAGAGTAAGCTGTATCATTAATGCTGATACTTCAGGTGAAGAAAGAGGCAAATAATCTTTAGCTGAACCAGCCTTCAGAAAATAGAAACACAGTATTAAAAAAAAATCAATTAAATACAAATAAAACCTCAATCATTACTAATCATGATCTCTCTTTCACATTATGTCTGCCAGACAAATCGAGGCGCCTCCGCTCTTGGGGCGACAGGGCCTTGTGTTGCTGCGCCCCAAAACTGTGGAGCTCCATTCCGTTAGAGATCAGGGATTCAGTACCTTTGAGTGGTTTTTTTTAAATCTAGCTCAAAAACTTACTTTTTTAGAAAAGCCATTTTTATGATTCTTCTTCCTTGCTTCTGTTTTTGTTTCTGCGTGTTTTTGTTTTTGTTGAATTTGCTGCCCTGACTCTCAGCGATTCTCTAATATATTCAATTCACAAAGCTGCTGCATGCATTGCTTCTATTGTTGCTTGGGGTGGACAGGCACACCAGATCTTGTTATCATGTTGTAGGCAGTCTCTGCTATGTCTAATGCTGCTTTGTTCACTTTATTTACTGCATCGCGTGGCCCTGATGCCTCGTATCCAATAGTCCCTCCAACTACCCCTCCTACTACCCCTCCTACCACTGCTGCTGTACCTGCTGCTGCTACTGCTACTACTCCTGCTGCTCCTGCTGCTGCTACTACACCTGCTGCTAATAATATTCCTATTCCAGATCCCAGTAACAGCCCCAACCCAACTCCCACTGCTGCTCCCGCCAGCACAGTCAGGAATTTCTTAATGAAACCATTGGAATTTTCTGCCTCGGTTCTGCTACTGTTCCTCCTCTCCTGCTCTCTTCTGATCTCTGCTTCAGTGAGCTGGGTGCGATCGCGCGTGTTTTCAGTGTTAAGGGTGTGATTGCTGTTACCTGATCCCTCCTCTCTCTCCCTCAGCTTCCTCTCCTGCTCTAGTCTGATCTCTTCTTCTGCCATCTGGTATATTTTGTTGGTGTAGTGGCTGCCTCCGTTTTCTGCCACCATGCTCTTTATTTTCTCCAGTAGCCAGGTGACCTGGGTGCAATCGCTCGGGTTTTCGTTGTTGAAGGCGTGATACCCCCCGCACTTCTCCACCAGCTTCCGGAGCTCCTGGCTGCCACTCTGAACGTACTCCTCGATGGTCTTGCCTTTCAGATCATCCGCTCCGGTGAAGAGAACGATGGTGTACCTCAAAACATCATCGTTGAACTTCTCCTGGATTTCCTGCACCGTTTCCCTCTCATGCTTCGTGTGGCGTCCTACCGGCATCACCAGCAGGAAGGCGTGTGGTCCCGGGGAGCACAGGGAGATGCATCTCCCAATCTCCAGATTACAATCCTCTTCAGGGAGCTCTGTGTCGAAGAATCCTGGAGTGTCGATCACAGCCACGCGTCTCCCAGCGACTACAGCTTTTCTCTTCATAGACTTGTTTGTGATTGAGGAGGATCTGGAGTCAGATAGAAACTCTCTTCTGCCCAGGATGGTGTTTCCAGAGGCGCTCTTCCCAGCCCCGGTCTTCCCAAGCAGAACGATCCTCAGCTCGGAGGAGCCGCCCTGGGCTTGCTGACTCTCTGCTGCAAAACAAAAACACTGTTGATTACTTCCCTTCAGAGATGAGAGGTCTGGGTTTGAAACCAGTTTTCCTACCTCGGTTTTGAAAGGAAGAATTTTCTAACAAACCCTGACAGTATGAAATAAACTCACCCATTTCTCAGTAAAACCTGGCGGAACTTTTTTTTTCAAACGCAACTGCGAATTCTTCTGCCTTTTCTTAAAATGGAGATGTTTTCTGGTACTGCGAATAAGGAAATGACTTCTGTTTCCTTTACTTGTGCTGTTACAGCAGCTGTCTTGCACGCCCAGCGACATCCAACCCCCCCCCCCCCGCCCCGCCCCCGCCCCTCCTGCCCCCCCATCGTTTCTGGTTTGTTATCGAGTGTAAAAAGTCATCAGGATGTTAACGATAAAGAAAAACGATAGGTCTGTTATTTAAACGGCTGTAGGGACATCTGAGGGGAGGGGGGAGAGGAGGGGGAGAGGGGGAGGGAGGGGGAGGGAGGGAGGGGGAGGGGGGAGGGAGGAGGAGGGGGAGATTACAGTCCACACACAATTACATTGGTTTCCATTCACTGGTTATTCAAGATACAGAAAACCTCACAATTCTTGCAAGCCCTTCTACTGACGGCAGTCCCCCTAACCAGCGGTCCAAACAGCAGCCATCTTTCCATTAATTTTAACTGGGTACGCCCTTTCAGAACAGGTCTGTTGTTAGTTCGACTCACCGGGGCAATTCAAATAAGTGTTGTTTCCCCTCTAAACCTACACAAAGTTTGCGTCTCGGAGCGTGCGCAGTCGTCATGCTGCAGAGTCCCCGGTTTTTTGTTTCCCCCCCCTCTGCTTCACGTTAGCCGATCATCGCACAGAATGAAGACCGTTTTTATCATGCTAACCTGCTGCTGCTGCATCTGCTAATAATATTCCTATTCCAGATCCCAGTAACAGCCCCAACCCAACTCCCACTGCTGCTCCCGCCAGCACAGTCAGGAATTTCTTAATGAAACCGTTGGAATTTTCTGCCTTGGTTCTGCTATCATTCCTCCTCTCCTGCTCTCGTCTGATCTCTGCTTCAGTGACCTGGGTGCGATCGCGCGTGTTTTCAGTGTTAAGGGTGTGATAGCTGTTACCTGATCCCTCCTCTCTCTCCCTCAGCTTCCTCTCCTGCTCTCGTCTGATCTTTGCTTCAGTGACCTGGGTGCGATCGCTCGTGTTTTCAGTGTTGAGGGTGTGATAGCTGTTACCTGATCCCTCCTCTCTCTCCCTCATCTTCCTCTCCTGCTCTCGTCTGATCTTTGCTTCAGTGAGCTGGGTGCGATCGCTCGTGTTTTCAGTGTTGAGGGTGTGATAGCTGTTACTTGATCCCTCCTCTCTCTCCCTCAGCTTCCTCTCCTGCTCTCGTCTGATCTTTGCTTCAGTGACCTGGGTGCGATCGCTCGTGTTTTCAGTGTTGAGGGTGTGATAGCTGTTACTTGATCCCTCCTCTCTCTTCCTCAGCTTCCTCTCCTGCTCTTCTGCCATCTGGTATATCTCGTTGGTGCAGTGGCTGCCTCCGTTTTCTGCCACCATCCTCTTTATTTTCTCCAGTAGCTCGGTGACCTGGGTGCGATCGCTCGGGTTTTCGTTGTTGAAGGCGTGACACCCCCCGCACTTCTCCACCAGCTCCCGGAGCGCCTGGCTGCCACTCTGAACGTACTCCTAGATGGTCTTGCCTTTCAGATCATCCGCTCGGGTGAAGAGAACGATGGTGTACCTCAAAACATCATTGCTGAACTTCTCCAGGATTTCCCGCACTGTTTCCCTCTTGTGCTTCGTGTAGCGGCCCACCGGCATCACCAGCAGGAAGGTGTGGGGTCCCGGGGCAGACAGGGAGATGCATCTCAAAATCTCCTGATTACAATCCTCTACAGAGAGCTCTGTGTCGAAGAATCCTGGAGTGTCGATCACAGCCACGCGTCTCCCAGCGACTACAGCTTTTCTCTTCATACACTTCTGTGTTATTGAGGAGTAGGAGTTGGATAGAAACTCTCTTCTTCCCAGGATGGTGTTTCCTGCTGCACTCTTCCCAGCCCCGGTCTTCCCAAGCAGAACGATCCTCAGCTCAGAGGGGCTGCCCTGGGCTTGCTGACTCACTGCTGCAAAACAAAAAAGTTTTCATTGCTTCCTTAAAGAAACAGCAAACCTTGTGCGACTGCACTTGAAAACCTCAGCTGAAGGATCATCTAAGCTGACAAACCAAGCCAGCACAGCCCTGTAAACAGATTCTAAATCACCTACAAGAAAACAATGCAGTCACTGTCAGGATTTCACAAAATCTCATCCTGCGGACAGAGGTCATCCTGTGCACAGCTCACGCTGCACAAAGTTAAACACACAGTATGTTTAATAGTAGCTCCTAGCTGCAACATCAGTTTCTGTGGTTTATAATTCTTTAAGAAGTAGTGTGTGGGGCGTCTCTTGTCTTACTGCAACAGAAACCGTTTCTCACAGTTGGAGCAGCCAGACTGCACGAAATAATAATAATAAAAACAATAATATATTTATTTTTATATAGCGCCTTTCATAGTGGACCACCATTATAAAGCGCTTTACAAAGGCAGGCTGTGAACTGTGCATTATATGCAGAGTCACTTCCAATAGGACGTTGATTTAACATCTCATCCGCAGGACGGAGCACAAGGAGGTGAAGTGACTTGCTCAGGGTCACACACACACACACACAGGGAGTCAGTGGCTGCTACAGAGTCACTTCCAATAGGAGGTTGTTTGTTTTACTTCTCATCTGAAGGACGGAGCACAAAGAGGTGAAGTGACTTGCTCAGGGTCACACACAGCGAGTCAGTCAATGGTAGAGGTGGGATTTGAACCAGTGACCTTCTGGTTACAAGCCCTGGACTTTAATCACTGGACCACACTGCCTTTTATGAAATCTCATAGCAGAAAGAGTCTGCGCAACATGGATACAATTTTTTTTAGCACACTGATGAATGTGTAAAACTAAGCAAGGATAAATGGAACCAAATAGGAAATCATTATTGTTTATGAACTGAATAATAATAATAATAATAATAATAATAATAATAATAATAATAATAATATGCTTTACAGTACCTTTCTGTGCTTTACCTTGCTTTCACTATGCTTTATTACACTTTGTTAAGCTTTTACTGGGGGAAACGTATAAGGGTTAGACCTTAAAGAATAACTATCCACCTCCCTTCTCAGTGACCTCGATCTCTAAGTTTGGAGTTCTTTATAAACATGTGATTTCCAGGAAAGTTTATCAGTCGAACACAGTAGCTAGCCACCTCCCTTCTCAGTGACCTCGATCTCTAAGTTTGGAGTTCTTCATAAACATGTGATTTCCAGGAAAGTTTATCAGTCGAACACAGTAGCTAGCCACCTCCCTTCTCAGTGATCACTTTTAGTCACCCCATTCGTTTGAAAAAAGAGAAGTTCTCCAGTATGTTTCTGTATTTGTGCTTGTGATTATTATTGCTTAGAATACATTGAGTTAAAGTGTGTAGTATAATTTCAATTAGAATTCTAATTACTGCTGCATAATTATAATTGAACAAATTAGCAATGTTAATTGTGATTACAATTTCATTAAACAATTCTGCTGTAGTTATAGTTATAATTATAATAAGTATAAGTCTGCTAAGAAATAAATAATAATAATTATAAGTGAAGTTGTTTGTTTGAAATGTTCTGTAGTGGCCAACACAGGAAATACAACCCAGTCTTGAAAGAGTCAGAAATCAATTTATTAAGAATAGCAAAAAGAGTTATCATAGAACACAGTGATATAACATCAGTTTGAAATCTGATACGTGTAATAATATCCTTGCATATATGGGTTTAGATGGGTAGAATTTTGAATACATTCTAAGCCTTTTCAAAATGTTCTTATCCTCTTATTTGCTGACACTAATATATAAAAGCAAAAACAAAAACAAACAAAAAAAAATCATCATGTTTAAATCTGTGTGGTGCAGTGGTTAAAGAAAAGGGGCTTGTAACCAGGAGGTCCCCGGTTCAAATCCCACCTCAGCCACTGACTCACTGTGTGACCCTGAGCAAGTCACTTCACCTCCTTGTGCTCCGTCTTTCGGGTGAGACGTAGTTGTAAGTGACTCTGCAGCTGATGCATAGTTCACACACCCTAGTCTCTGTAAGTCGCCTTGGATAAAGGCGTCTGCTAAATAAACAAATAATAATAATAATAATGATTGCTTCAATCGTCCGTTCTTCCCATACCTCTGTTGGTTTCCATGTAAATGACCCTGGATACTCGTAACAATAGAGATGGAAAGATAGAGAGAAAAAGAAATGTCTTCTCAGAAGCGTGGAAAGTTGTTAAAGAAGCAAACGTGTGTAAATAATGACGAGCTGCCTTACTATGGCCTGGGGGTTGCTCTGTGGTTGAATTATTGAAGCTTTGTCTATTTATTAGTAGAGTTTAAGTGTGTGTGTGTGTGTGTGTGTTTTTATTATTTATTGTTTATTTGTCGCATGTTTTTCCTATTGCTGATGTTCTCTTTCTGGTGCTTCTATTGTTTTTTTAATCAGCCCAGCTGCTCCCCCTATTGCTGCCATCCCTGCCACCCCCGCTACCCCCACTGCTGCTGCCGTCCCTACAGCTGGTCCTGTTAGTAGCAGTGCTGCAGCCCCTCCTACTGCCTTGCCCACCCTGGCCCCTGCTCCCGGTCCCTCCACTACCCCCGCTGTGGCTGCTGCTGCCCCTGTGGTCACTCCTGCTACAGCTCCAGCTGCCATTGCAGCCGCTCCCCCCACTGCTACAGCTCCTATCCCTACCCCTAACCCCAGCCCTAACATTGCCCCCAGTGCTATCACTGGCAGCGCCCATTCATTATCCTTTATGAAATCGTTAATCTGTTCTGCTTGGGCTCTCGCAGATTTTATTAGGCTCTGCAGGTATTCCCTCATTCCGCTCATAAATCTGTCTATCGGATAATTCCTAAGAATCCTCTTCATCTCTCGTCTGATCGCTGATTCTGCCTTCCGGTACGTCTCATTGGTGTAGCAGCTTCCTCCGTTCTCTGCCACCATCCTGTCTATCTTCTCCAGCAGCTCTCGGACCTGGATGGGATCGCTCGTCGTCTTGTTGTTGAAGGTGTGATAACGGCCCCCACACTTCTCAACCAGCTGCTGGAGATCCTTGTTCTCCTTTACAAACCCCTCAATCTCTGTGTCTAGTTCATCTGCACGAGTGAAAAGAACCATTGTGTACTTTGCAGACTCTACACTAAACATTTTTAGGATTTTCTCCACAACTTCCTTTGTCTGCCTTGTGTATCGACCTGCTGGTATCACCAGGAGAAAAGCGTGAGGTCCCGGGGCAGACAGAGAAATACATTTCACAATTTCAAGCGCGACACTCTTTGCATCAGAGTTCTCTGTGTCAAACAAGCCTGGTGTGTCGACCACAGCAACACGCCTCCCATTAACTTCACCTTCTTGCTTCTTAGAACAATGTGTTATTGAAATGGAACTGTTTTTAGATTCAAACTCTGCTCTGCCCAGGATGGTGTTTCCTGTTGCACTCTTCCCAACTCCAGTTCCCCCTAGCAACACAATCCTTGTATCATCTTCACATACTGAAAAATAAATTAAAAGATATTTAATCTTCACGTGAACACCTTTGGGGATTTGGACCAATCGATACTAAGTGGAAGCCGTACGGTGCAGTCAATGTACACACAAGCAAATAAACTGAAAGGAAATCTGGATCAAAAAACGTGTTCTAGAAAGAAAAAAAATAAACCCACACACTGATGAACAGAGCCTAGCTTTAGTCGACTGTTGTCTCTCATTAACACCAATGCAAAATGATTTTCAATTCACAGTAATCTCACATCATTATTAATTATTTCATTTTCTCTCTCTTACACATCCACATGCATTTTGAACCACAGTTAATCAAAGGGGTCCTTTAGTTTGTACAGTACATGGTACCAGGAATTTCACAAAATAGAAGATTGCATAATAAATTGATGACTTTTCTGAGTCAGGATCTCGTAAGACCGCTGAAGAAAAGATACCGTATCTAGAAGACTGAGGCTGTCTCTGAAACGTTTGGTCTTCAGCGCACAGATATATATGAAATTCTTGGTAGGTGTACTGTTGTATGTTAGTGTTATTATTTGGACTCACTGTAAACTACACTGTGTTTAAATATGAAGCTTGCATTGTAACCCTGCGCTGCCCTGTAACAACTGCATGAGACACCTGGGATAAAAAGGTCTGCCAGCTAAATAAACAACTAAATAAATAATATAGATGCAGATATAGTAAGAAACTTACAATTAAGATCTTCAAATTCTTCATCAAGTTCAGATAACAGGGGATTTGATTCTCTAGCTGATGCCATGGTCTCTGCTGTACTTGCAATGCTTTATCTGCAGAAGGTGTACCGATAGAATTATATATATATATATATATGAACCAAGGCGGAGTCAGACAACTTCTAAGACACTCCCACAGGGGAATTTTCACATCTAGAAATAAACAAGTTCTATTGATGGCAAGTTTTCGATTCTGTTTGTAGCGTCACTGTCAAATCAAATCAAACTTTATTTATATACCTGTCATGGCAGAGCCATCTCAAGAAAGCAACAGTCAAAACAACAATAAAACTGCAAAAACCATAAAAACAGCAATAAAACTCCAGTATGTACAAAATACATAAAAACAGCAAAACAGTCAAATAAAAATGACAGTCCGATTAAAATGGAAACAACAGATCATAAAAATAGGTTTTCAATCTTGACTTAAAAATTGCAACAGCTGAGGCGTCTCTTGCCAAGGACAGCGTTCCACAGCACTGGGGCCCTACAACTGAACACTCTGCCATCTGTGTTTTTCTTAAAAGCCCTTGGGACAGAAAGCAGCCCAGCATCCTGACTCTCTCCCTGAGTGAGAAATTCGTGCTGCTTTTAAGCAGCTATGCCGGGACTCGATTGCTAATCATTCAGTCTGTGCACATGAAGTAATTGTGACTTCCCCTTGGACACATACCAACATACATTTAAAATGGCCCGTGCTACACAACCCACACGATACAAAATACACCCTGGGGTGGGGGTTACCCCATTACAGTAACCAATCAGTGATATTCACGCTATGTGTGTCCACTGTAGTTAGGCAGACAATTACTCTTGAGGTTATGAAAATACTTAATCATGTAGAAGAAAACTCATGATGTGCCAGCTGCCAGTCAGTGGCTGTCAACACCATTCATGTCACCAGTATCTATGATGTAAAATGATTGAAAGTTTCTTAAGCGTACAGCTTGATAAAAATGCAATAATTCAGCTGGCTTGGATCCAACACAGGATTACCTCTTTTTTCCTATGAACTTGCCAGGCTTTCATTGCTTGTGCAACAATGGAAATATGGAACTGCTAACCACTGCTAAAAGGATGTGTATGTGCAAAGCTTACATCAGTGATTACACTCAGCCTGCTTCAACAGAACCCCTTCATGGTAATTGCTAGATAAAACATAATTACCTACAATGTATGCTAATATAGGTGTAGATATAGTAAGAAACTTAGGGGCTGATGTAAGGATAGGTGCAAAGTGATTTACTGCTGCAAAGCACCCATATTGCTGCCAAAATCCACATGCAAACTGTGTTTAGCAGCCGTAAAATGGCTGAATGTATTTAAATGATATTGAAATGTATTCAAATGAAGAAGAGAGCATGGAATTGGGCGGGGATCTGAAATGCTCAGCGGGTGCAAACATTATGATATGTAAGGATTTTTGTAAAGTACAACTTTACACCTCTTAATACAAGGTGCAAACCATTGCAGAAGTGAGTAATTAAGAGCTGTATAAAAGCACACTCCTGCAGAGACCTGTCATTGGCCTCAGGATGGCTGCGGTGGCACATTCCTGCTGTGGCGACGCTTAGCTCTTGTTGAGGATAGGCAGGAAAACCTTCAGAGGAGAGCAGGACGGAGAAGACCCCGCATGTACAAACCCAGGGTCTCTTCGTTTGGGATGCCTGTGGATGCGGTGCTAAGAATTTAAGATTTGATATAAATTGTGACAATTTTACAAACTCTTTAAATGGAAATTGGGGGGGGGAAATCACTGGGGCTCTCTCCCTGTGGACTGGCACCCAGCAGGTGGTGCCTGCTTGTCTCAGAGACAAGATAAGAAACTGGTTATTTGATGATTCAGGGAGTGGTTGTGACCTCGTGTGGAGGATTCTTGTTTATGCTTGAGTCGCTTTGCTAATTAAAGTGCTGATTTTGATCACAGGTACGAGACACAGTCAAGACAGCTGAAGCCAGTTCTGATCTACAAAGATTTCAGCTAAAAGTGCCATCCATGGGGACTGGCTTTGTTCTGTATATAAACCTCTGTAGACTTGTATGTCGGGGCTCTTATCAAACTCTCACTGAAAACTGAATGTTTTTCCATTGATAAGAGTTCTGCAGGTTTTCAACTTTTTTGTTTCAAGACTGCAGTTTGTATCCGATTACGTTCTGCACTGTTTTCGTTCGGACTTGTTTTTGTTCTGGAATTAAACAGTTTGGATTGAAGATCAAATGAAGACTGAATTATTATTTTTAAGAAATAAACTAATCTTACACGGTGCTAAAGCATTATCGTCTCACTCCGCAGGTCAGCCTAGACCTAATAGCTGAATTTCACCTTTTCATCAGCTGGTTGACTGTCCTCCTGGTAACATTGACTTTCTCCACTATAGAGGACCATGTGGCCTCTTTGGTCGCATAACTGATGTTGGCTGAGGCTTTTCTAAATAACTCAATTTCATGCTGAGTGACCTCAGCCGTAGGAAGGAAGCTCCTTCTCAGAAAACTTTTCTTTTCTTTTGAGTTTGCTGCCCTTCCTCTGACATTTATTTTTTTTGGCTTGTATTTTCGCGCTCCACAAATCTAATACAGCGCCTACTGCTCTCTGTACTCCTAACTGTGCCAGTGTGGCCGCTAAACAGACCGATGCGCTCATTGAGACCCTCATTATCATAATTGCAAACAGACAAAGGTTTAAAAGTATTCAGCAAGAACAGTGAATGTTTTCTATTGCTGTTCTGCTGCTGGTCAAGCACGACAGGATCTGTAAACAGTTGCATTTAAAATGGTCCCTACTGGCAATGCTATTAATTTAAACTGTAATCATAACTGCAGAAATATATGTACTGACGTATATTCCTACCCAAACGACTTGCCTTAAAAATGGCACTTGTGACGATTCTTTAAAAAAAAGAAATCGATTAACTGTCAGATTGACTTAATGACCCTTTCTGTTTACTCCAGCTAATGACGTGTTGCACACTTCAAATATTTGAAATCAGTTTGTGTTGAAAGAGTCATATTTCTAACACTAAAACAGTACGGAGAAAATAGGGGCAGCAGTGTGGAGTAGCGGTCAGGGCTCTGGAACATCAAAAACATTATTTACAATCAAACAAAAACACACTGTTTACACGTGCAGGACCTCAGCCCTGCCTCACAGGGTAAGAAGGATTTGCTCAGCTGTTTTGTGGTGCATTGGAATTTGTAGTGTAAAATTAGCATGATTTATATTCCTAGTGTTTTTTTATATATATATCTTGCAACTTAATAAAATCATAGATCAGTTTCATTGTTTAAGATATTATAGTTTAATTAGTTAAACTTTTTAAAAATGACATTCCCACAAAAGTCAATCACCTAATTTAAAAAAAGCAGAAAAGATCAAGATTAATATGATATAAAATATACAAGATTAATATGATATGGAGTAGTGGTTAGGGCTCTGGACTCTTGACCGGAGGGTCGTGGGTTCAATCCCAGGTGGGGGACACTGCTGCTGTACCCTTGAGCAAGGTACTTTACCTAGATTGCTCCAGTAAAAACCCAACTGTATAAATGGTAAAATAATGTAATATCTGTATAATGTGAAATAATGTGATATCTTGTAACAATTGTAAGTCGCCCTGGATAAGGGCGTCTGCTAAGAAATAAATAATAAAAATAATAAAATAAATGCTGTAGGGGGGACCGGGGCTGGTTGTCACAGTGCTCATAACTATGACACTAGATGGCGCAGGTTAGCACATATTTCATTTTTTTTTCATACCCTAAGTAAAAAATGTATATCTTGTTATTTATGTTATAACTTTTTGTAGTATTGGAGTTTGTTTGAACTGATGGCCATGTTAATAGAACCAGATACTGGCTATCTTTTGGTGTAAAATCTTTTGGTGTACCAGTAGGTTCTCCCAGTAGTACTGAGAGAATTAAGTCGTCATGTGAAGTCGGGTTTAGGGTTGGTTGTCACATGTAAATCCTATAGGAAAAAGTCTTATATATTCTACTTGTTTTACAACAACATGTGGGATATGTCACCATGTAATGCTTATTTAAGTTATTTACTGTTTGTCCTCCGGTTCTGTGGAGGCTGTGGTATTATTTTGTAGCATGGGGCAACATTTCAAATATATATAGAGGTCTATATTTTCTATGTTCACATAAAAAGTAAAAATACACAGTAGAAACTTTATGTTATTAAAAAAAAAAAAAAAAAATGTTGCATTATTGTCTACTGTAAAACCAAGAAAATACTCTGTGACACCCAACCCCAGTATGGGGCAGGTTGTCACAGGTGACCGGCGCATTTTCAACCGTCTAAATATCATATTTGGAATAAAGTTACGCTGAAATAAAAAGACATCAATTTGTACGTGAAGAGTTATTCTTCAATATAACGAGGAACAGAACCTCGCAGAATGTCACCAGATTGAGGAAGATAATAATACAGTAAAAAGTGTGACATCCAGCCCCGGTCTCCCCTACTCTTGTTCATGCATCTTCCAATGAATGCTACAATGTGTTTTACTTTCACTTTCATATGTGATCGTCTTTTTCAAGTAATACAAAAACACAAACAGTGTTATTTTACATCTCTATTGATAACCAATTTCCAATCAATACTCTGCGAACATAGTAAACCTGATATATATTTTTGAATGTATAGCTAGAAAAATGGTTTAGCTCGTTTGCCAGATATCCATGATGTAATTAAGAAAGAGATAAAAGTAGCTTATTTCGAAAAAAAAGTTTCATTTTATACAAAACTTATCTAAATAAACAGATTGCCTCACGCTTGTTTCTTAACAGTAAAACAAACGTGGTCATGCAAACCCTTACATGCTACTTTCTCTCGCTGTTTAAATCTGAATCGATTACTATTTGCTTCTCACAATGATATCAATTATTATAATTATAGAACTGTACGGTCTACAGGAAAACAAAAAGGTGTACCTGATTAAGTAAACGTTGGTGTGTATCCACTTTCTGCCATGCAGATCGGTACTGCCGATTCAATCTGGCCAAATGCAGCTAAGAAACTGTTATGACCCCTCTGTTTTCCTTTCCATAGAAAGTGTATTCTAATTTAAATTAACCACCATGTAAGAAAATAACTGGTTAATACACAACAGCGCCACACTGAGACATAAAAAAAAAAAAATTGGCAGCTTTATTTTTTCACAGTAAAAGTACGGGGGCCAAACTGTATACTCGCCCCCCCCTGTTGGAAAAGTGCAGGGGCAATGGCCCCCCCTGGTGGCGGCGCCCCTGAAGCCAGGGATCCTGCAGAGCCAGTCAGAGGAGCCAGTCTGGGACAGAAAGGAACCTGAAGGGGTGCAAACCAGGGGTTACGTGCCCAAGAGCCTCTGAGAAAATGACTCGTCCCACAGCTGCTGGTACTGGGAGAAGTGGAACAGTGGCATTTCACAAAATAGATTTTACTTTCATAATAAATTGCTGGCTTTTGCCGAGTCGATCCTGGCCAGCGAATCATTGCGAGCAGGATCTCGTAAGACCGATGAAGAAAAGGCACAGTATCTAAAACGACTGGGACTGTCTCTGAAACGGCTGGTCTTCAGCGCACAGGTATATATGACATTCTTGGTAGATGTACTGTATGTATGTATGTATGTATGTATGTATGTATGTATGTATGTATGTATGTGTGTATGTATGTATGTATGTATGTATGTATGTATGTACAGTACCAGTCAAACGTTTGTGATCTTTACCAAGTCCATCAGCATGGCTATCATAGCATACTCCAGAGTCATGCCATTCCATCAGGATTACGGCTAGTTGGGCAGTCCTTCATTCTTCAGCAGGATAATGACCCGAAACACACCTCAAAGTTGTGCAAGAACTATCTGGCGAAGAAGGAAAGTGAAGGACAACTCAATCTAATGACCTGGCCTGCCCAGTCTCCAGACCTCAATCCCATAGAACTTGTATGGGACGAACTGGACAGAAGAGTCAAAGCAAAGCTACCCCCAAGTGCCCTACATCTCTGGGAATTGCTGCAGAAGAGCTGGGAAGACATGTCGGGTGATTTCCTGCTGAAACTTGTTAACTGAATGCCTCGTGTTTGTGAGGCTGTTATTAAGGCAAAGGGTGGCTATTTTGAGGAATCTAAGATTTAGAGACAATTTTCAATTTTCCTGAACATTGCTTTGATACTCCTTATGTTTTGTTTTGTATATTGTAAGATGTGTTTTCATTTTCAAGTACTTACAGAAACTTCCAATCAAGATTTTCATTCTTCAGTTCACAGGGAAAATCTAATTCACGTGCTGCTGTTTTCGTCTTTGCTGTACTTGCAAATTGTTGAATAACAGCAATACTGTTTTTGTATCAGCAGATGGCGCTGTGTGACTGGAATCAGAGCAGCAGTGCTGTCAGGTGCAATCATTTTGAACACAGTGCCGAGGCGCAGATACTTTATGGTCGTGGATCGGTCTGCGTCACTCAGACTAGCTGCCTGTCTTGTGTTGCTGTGGATCAGACGGATGAGAGATAGCTGCTAGCTGCAGTCTGCGGAGTGCTTGAAAACTCAGGCAGGTTGCAGTGAGAGAGGGTGAGGGGAGTAATGGAGAGAGAGAGGGACAGACGTTTCTCTGAGCACATAATAATTCTTTGTTTATTTAGCAGATGCCTTTATCCGACTTACAGAGACTAGGGTGTGTGAACTATGCATCAGCTGCAGAGTCACTTACAACTACGTCTCACCCGAAAGACGGAGCACAAGGAGGTTAAGTGACTTGCTCAGGGTCACACAGTGAGTCAGTGGCTGAGGTGGGATTTGAACCGGGGATCTCCTGGTTACAAGCCCTTTTCTTTAACCACTGGACCACACAGCCTCCAGTATAGCCTTGAACCTTGACTTCTGTTAGCACCGGTGATATTAATACCACTCCCTAAAGCTGTGCACTTTGGATGCTGTTAGATTGTTATGGACTGTAAGAAGTTTGAATCTGTTTGAATCTCCACACCCAGCCCAGTAAAAAAAAAAAGTCTAGCACCTGCCAGTCATATCGATCACCGGCTGTCAATTACAAAATCAAAGCTCCAGGCGTAATAAGGCACAGGAAATCCTCCAAGAGCTTTCAGAAACACCAGAAAAGAAAAAAAACCTGACTTCGTGGGCCCTGAAAACGCTGAACCGAAGACCCTGCACCCGCTGAGAAAGACTTCTGGTCGTACCGTTTGCCATTGAGTTAACATTGAAGAGACACACACACACACACATATATATATATATATACATATATATATATACACACACACACACACACACATATATATATATATATATATACACATATATACATACATATATATATATATATATATTATTGTTATTATTATTATTGTCATTCAGCGGAGGCTTTTCTCCAAAGCGACTTCCAGAGACTAGGGGGGTGAACTCTGCATC
This sequence comes from Acipenser ruthenus, assembly GCF_902713425.1. Lineage (NCBI taxonomy): Eukaryota > Metazoa > Chordata > Actinopteri > Acipenseriformes > Acipenseridae > Acipenser > Acipenser ruthenus. Next base: position 126,844 of record NW_026707587.1, read on the forward strand.
ATCAACAACTGCTGCTGCTGCTGCTGCAGAGTCACTTCCAATAGGAGCTCGTTTGTTTGACGTCTCATCCGAAAGACAGAGCACAAGGAGGTGAAGCGACTCGCTCAGGGTCACACACACACACACACACACACACACGCACGCACACACAGGGAGTCAGTGGCTGCTGCAGAGTCACTTCCAATAGGACCTTGTTTGTTTAATGTCTCATCTGAAGGATGTCTCATCTTCAGTGTAAATTCAATGGCAAACGTTTCCACTAGAAGTCTTTCTCAGTGTCTTCAATGTAAATTCAACGGCAAACGTTTCCACTAGAAGTCTTTCTCAGCGTCTTCAGTGTAAATTCAATGGCAAACGTTTCCACTAGAAGTCTTTCTCAATGTCTTCAATGTAAATTCAGACTCATTCGAGACGAGAGTCTCTGCAGCACGGCCAGTAGGATCACTGGGGTTTCTTGGGTTGAATAGCCGGCATCTTGAACGGCCCGTGCAGCCCCCCACTCTGTGCCAGCATCTCAAACACTTTCCGAGCTCTCTCTATCACCGCTGTCATTGCTTCCATAGAGCTGTCAGACTCTGCTCCAATCAGCCCCCCAGCTACCCCTCCTCCTACCACTCCTATCACCCCTGCTGCCCCCACCACTACCGCCGCACTTTTCAAATTTAACAGCCCTGTACCTGCTAGCATATTAACAGCCATGACCCCAGCACCAATCCCTAGCATCACCCCCAGCCCCACTCCCACTAGCGCCCCTGCCAGCACGGACAGCATCTTCTTTATAAAGTCGTTGCATCTCTCAGCCTTTTCCCTGGCTCTTTTCCCGCACTCCCTCTTCGCCTCGGCCAGCTCCTCCCACTCCCTGTTCAGCCTCGCCCTCTCCTCCTCCTCCCTCCTCTTTTCCTGCTCCCTCTCTCTCGCCTGCCACTCCTCCCGCTCCTTCATCTCTCTCTCTCTCCGGCTCATCTCCTCTTCTCTCTCTCGGATCGCTGCCTCCAGCCTGTGTCTCTCCTCCTCCTGTCTCTCCTTCGCTTTCCTCTCCTGCTCGCCTCTCATCGCTGCTTCAGCCTAAACCCGGTAAACACAAAACCACAGCATAAAGAACTACAGCTCCCAGCATGCCTCGTCATTGCTGCGGGTGCAGAGGCATGCTGGGAGCTGTAGTCCTAGCCAGCCAGTTGATTCTACATAGAGGGTGATGCTAAACATTTGCCCACAGCTGTACATGATGTACCGTAATAGAGGTCTGTATCGCTTGTGATACGAGACCACAGCATAAAGAACTACAGCTCCCAGCATGCCTCACCATTGCTGCGGGTGCAGAGGCATGCTGGGAGCTGTAGTTCATTATACAGGGAAACTTTTGGCCATAGCTGTATATACAGTACAATACCATATAATACAATACAATACACATAGCTGTATACTGTGAAGAATGACTGATCATTAGGCTCACAGATTACTTTTATATGCAAACTATAAACAAATCTCTATTAATAAGATTTCAGTATAAATCAATAGTCTCTCCCCTCTCCACAGTTATAAAAACGCTGGCTGTTACTTCCTCCGTTTTACCTGCTCCAGCTCCTCTCTGGCTCGCTCCAGTCTCTTCCTCTCCTCCTCCATCTCCCTCCTCTCCCTCTCTCTCTCCCTCTCCAGCCTTTCCTGCTGCTGGTGAACCGCGCTCTCCCTCCGCCTCATCTCCGCTTCGCTCCGCTGGATCCTCTCCTCCTCCCTGCGTATCTCCTCCTGCCTCTCCCTGACTCTCCTCTCCGTCTCCCGTGCGATCGCCGCCTCAGCCTCCCGGTACATCTCGTTGGTGTAGCAGCAACCTCCTCCTCCTCTCGCCTCCAGCATGCTGTCGATCTTCCCCAGCAGCTCTCGGACCTGGGCGCGATTGCCAGTGTTCTCGTTGCTGAAGGCTTGGCAGCGCCCCCCGCACTTATCCACCAGCTCCTGGAGGTGCGGGTTCTGTCTCACGAACTCCTCGATCGACTCCCCTCCCAGCTCGTCTCCGCGGGTGAAGAGAACGATGGTGTACTTCCACGCTTCCTCGCTGAACATCTCCTGGATTTCCCGCACCGTTTCCCTCTCGTGCTCCGTGTAGCGGCCCACCGGCATCACCAGCAGGAAGGCGTGGGGTCCCGGGGCGCCCAGGGAGATGCACTTTGCAATCTCCAGGTTGAATTCGTCTTTAGGGAGCTGCGTGTCGAAGAAGCCGGGTGTGTCGATCACGCACAGGCGTCGGCCGCGTACCGTCACAGAGCCCTTCTCGCACTGCCGGGACACGGAGCAGGCAGCGGGCTGGGAGTCAAACACCTTACTGCCCAGGATGGTGTTTCCAGAGGCGCTTTTTCCAACCCCGGTCTTCCCAAGCAGCACCATCCTCAGCTCAGGGGGGCGTGTGCGGGGCGCTGAAACAGAGAGACCCGCGGTTAATTATAATTGGAATTACAGTTCAATTACAGCAGTTTGCTGACATTCCAATTCCAGTGCTATTTTTTTCTGTTTCAATTACAATTAGACTGCAGTGATGGCAATTATACTAAAAACCCAACGCAATTATTTCCGCCAAACAAATACAGTGCCTCGTGATAATAAAGTCGACATATAAATAAATAAATAAATAAAACACGGCTTACATCTGTCTCTGTGTTTCTTTTAGGAATGTCTAAGGAAAGCGGAACGAATTTAGGTTGATTCAGACACAGTTGCCGAGTCCGCTTATAATAAGCGGGATCTGGGCTTGTTTTTGAGAGCCGCGGGTTGGAATTTGCATAAACAACCGCTTGTTTTGAAAGGCAGTGCCGCTTTATTTTTGTTTCTCGCCAGACTTGGCAACACTATAAACATGAACAGATACATTTGTTATTGACAGCCCAGTCAAGCACAGCCTCCCCCCGACCCCCCATTTATTTCCTCCCTTATTGCCCAAATTCAAAAGTGTGTAAACGCAGTTTATCTGCGTACAGCACTCTGCCAGCGCCCTTGTTTGCTGTTTGAATTGAGTTTCTCTTTATCTCACAGCCGGATAGACAGGAAACGTGCGTTTCCAATGTAAACACATGGTGTGTTTGAACCGCATAGCAACAGTCAGGGCCGTGACGTCACAGCATCGCTTTCCAACCAGGCTCTGCTGGCGGCAGCGGGGCTTGAATCTAGTTTTAAAAAAAAAAAAATCTTAAAAGAAGTTAAACAGACACAGAAACCAGGACCCGACTTGACAAAGATCTGAGATCAACCAGCAGCTGGGAAGCGAACGAGCTCTGAGGGGCTGAACGGACTCCTCTCGCTCGTAAATGTTCTTGTGTTTTTTTAATAACCCCAGTTTAACTCTCTTTGTCTCTTAATCTAACACAGATCATGGCTGGTTTGTCATGCGATGTTTGGAGTGTCCAGCTTGGTTCAGAAACAGAAAAAAAACCTCTTCAGCCATTAGAGAAAGCTGTATGATTTCGACACATAACATCGATACTGTGTATTAGAAAGTGTCATTATTCACTTTAACGCAGGTTTTGTACCGATTAAACAACCGAATCACCTTGTTATTAGATTGAGAAAAAAAACTAAAAAAACAGCCCAACCCGCTCCTGCTTCAACTAAACTGATTAAAGTGAGTTTTTAGATCTGTACTTTTTTTTTTAACACCGCAGTAACATTTACAATTAAAATAAATGAACAGCTCACCCATTAGTAATTAATCGCGCTTCCTTCTTCTCTCGCCTATCCGGACTCTTTCTCTGTCTGCTGAGTCAAAGTCCGTTGGTTTTTTGTTGTGTTTTTTCCTCCTCCCACCACAGGGGGTGTCGCCGGTAAACTCTGTGAGCTGTCGAATATCAAGAGAGTTTTTGCTTCGCCCCCCAAGATGTTTTTAATGAAACTAAAGTTGAGTTTCGTTTTCCGGTTAGGTGTGGTTACAGGAAGAAGTTATTTTAGGAGTACGGATTGGATTGCATCGCAGATGGCTGGTTGAATTATGTGACACTCAGCAGTTGTACAGCAGCGAGAGAGAGAGAGGAGGAGAGGAGAGAGGAGACAAGAGAGAAGAGAGGAGGAGAGAAGAGAGGAGAGGAGACAGGAGGAGGAAAGGAGACAAGAGAGAGGAGACAAAAGAGAGGAGAGAGTAGACAGGATAAAGGAGACAAGAGAGAGGAGAGGAGAGAGGAGGAGGAGAGGAGAGAGAAGACAAGAGAGAGGAGTGAGGAGACAGGAGACAGTGAAGCAATTCAAATGGGATCTTTGAGAGAGCCGAGAGGAGAAGCATCCAAAATAAATGAAAAAAGAAGTCGAAGGTTTTTTTCTTGTTTTTTTTTAATGTATAGATGGTAGTATAAACACCCCACCCCCAAAATGTACAAAATGTCTAAGACTTTTGCACAGCAGTGTGTGTGTGTGTGTGTGTGTGTGTGTGTGTTGTCATGGAAGTTTTAATACCACTCCCTGTAATAGAGACTCAGCAGAACAGACAAAATTGAGTAAACAAGTTTAATGGTTTGCAAACCCGAGAACACTCTCAGCACACGTGGTGTTAGAAAAACATAGAGTTCTGACTGCGCAGAGTCAGCAAGCATAATATATACCTTGCAGCCTACAGTTATTGTGAACCAATCACAGAAGCTTAACTCAATATACATCGGATAGCAAAAGCTTGGAAGATTAAGAAGAGACAAATCATATTCAACAATAACAACTTGTCTTATTTGCAAGCATCCTGTCTGTTATACCTATTCTAACTAAGTCTGTGACATTTCTGAGAAGTGTCACGGATGCAGCTTGCGGTTGCTGAATAAAGAGAACTTCCCATGCCTTATATGGGCCGCCTGCACCTGCTACAAGAACAGAGGAAACAAGCACAATAACAACTCTCATCACTATATGATATCTAAATCTTACAACGGTATTAACATTTAAACCTTAGCATGCAAGCCCTAAACAATCACAGCAGTAGCAACAATGGAATTATCCCAGCACAGTGTGTGTCAGTGTGTGTGTGTGTCAGTGTGTGTGTGTGTGTGTGTGTGTGTGTCAGTGTGTGTGTGTGTGTCTGTGTGTGTGTGTGTGTGTGTGTCTGTCTCTGTGTGTGTGTGTCTGTGTGTGTGTGTCTCTGTGTGTGTGTGTGTGTGCGTGTGTCAGTGTGTGTGTGTGTCTCTGTGTCTGTCTCTGTGTGTGTCTGTCTCTGTGTGTGTGTGTGTCTGTGTGTCTGTGTGTGTGTGTGTCTCTGTGTGTGTGTGTGTCTCTGTGTGTGTGCGTGCGTGTGTGTGTGTCTCAGTGTGTGTGTCAGTGTGTGTGTGTGTCTGTGTGTGTGTCTCAGTGTGTGTGTGTCTGTGTGTGTGTGCGTGCGTGTGTGTGTGTCTCTGTGTGTGTCAGTGTGTGTCAGTGTGTGTGTGTGTCAGTGTGTGTGTGTGTGTCTCAGTGTGTGTGTGTCTCAGTGTATGTGTGTGTCTGTCAGTGTGTGTCTGTGTCTCAGTGTGTGTGTGTCAGTGTGTGTGTGTGTGTGTGTCAGTGTGTGTGTGTCAGTGTGTGTCTGTGTCTCAGTGTGTGTGTGTGTGTGTGTCAGTGTGTGTCTGTGTCTCAATGTGTGTGTGTGTGTGTGTCAGTGTGTGTCTGTGTCTCAGTGTGTGTGTGTGTGTGTGTCAGTGTGTGTCTGTGTCTCAGTGTGTGTGTGTGTGTGTGTGTCAGTGTGTGTCTGTGTCTCAGTGTGTGTGTGTCAGTATGTTTTAAAATAATGAAACATTTTAAAGATGTTTTAAACAGTTTCGGGACTCTGTTCAGCTTCTTCTGGTGCCCTGCATGCGTTTACAAAGTTAACTATTTCTACTGCAGTTTCAGATATAAAATCCGAGACTTTTTTATCAACATTTTTAAAGGCTTCTGTTGGTTCGTTTTCTTTAGCCCCATAATATCCTCCTACTATCCCTCCTATCCCTGCTCCTATCCCAAGTCCCCACAATGCATTTGTGTTTCTTGTTTTTGCTGCATACAATATAGCAGCAATAGAAAATATGGGTTTCTTTTTCATTGCTATGAAACTTCTGGATACAGGTATTATTGCTGCAGTATTGAAGAACAGCTTTACTATTTCTTTCTGTCCTGCAAATACAGCGGCTGCAACGAGCAATGACAGAGCTGAACCCCCGACTACTGATCCTGCTAAAATACACTTTGATTTTTTCCAACCAAACTTTAAATGTGTTATGTTTGAGAAGTTGATTATAAACTCTCTGCTTCGCAGGATGGTGTTTCTCTTCAGCCAGGAAAGAGCTTCCTCATCAGTAAATTCTGAAATGAACAACAAAGGTGTGTTTGATTCAAGCTGCTCAGAGTTCATTGGTGTTTTTATTATTTATTTATTTCTTAGCAGACGTCCTTAACCAGGGCGACTTACAATTGTTACAAGATATCACATTATTTTTACATACAATTCCCCATTTATACAGTTGGGTGTTTTTACTGGAGCAATCTAGGTAAAGTACCTTGCTCAAGGGTACAGCAGCAGTGTCCCCCACCTGGGATTGAACCCACGACCCTCCGGTCAAGAGTCCAGAGCCCTGACCGCTACTCCACACTGCTGCCCCATTTCCCCCAGTGTTACGTTTACAAATGGTTTAGTTGCAAATAACTTGGCTGTAAATTTTAAGAGCTCTCGTGTTTGACATTTATTTAAGTTTTGCAAATTTAAGTTGATAGGGTGTACTTGATTTTTGTTCTGATAAATACAGCCCCCCCCCCCCCCCCCCCACGTGTCGCTACAACGGTTTTAAATGTCATTTTTCTTTTCATCGTGACATCCTAACAACTTTTTACACTTTGAACTTTAAAGTCTGTTTCAAAGCTCTTTTCAAAATGTCCGCTCTAGTGCTCTGACAGGGTCAGGATTATTTCCAGTGTGGTCAAACAGGCAACACAGCAACAGCGATCCGTGATGAGGTACGGAACAGAAAAGACAGAGCACGTGTTGTCATGTTTTCTGTTCTTTTAAATCGATTTAGAGACCAGATCTCAAACCCCAGGGCACTAGAGCAGACATGACTTACTCTTCAAGCTTGCATTGAAACCCTGTACTGCCCTGCAACACCTGTGAGCCACCTTGGATAAAGGTGTCTGCCAAATAAATACATAATCATAATAATAATAATAATAATAATAATAATAATAATAATAATATTCCTCCTCATTATTTTGGCCACTGGTGCACAGCTTACCCTAGGATTGTTTTTTTTTTTTATTGTGGTGGCTTTTAAACATTTGTAAATAACAAAACTATGATCGCTGTGTGCAATTATTTACCAACACAACATACAATTGCCAAAAAACATCAATTCTATTGATCCCAGTTACTTACCAATAGGTCTTGCAGATGAATGACCCATTACTTCAACTGACAAAGGCATGCTGTTATAGCTTCCCATGTTGGAAGATGAATCTGGAAATGAATCCACAGACTTTAGTAAAATGCAAATATAAAATGTTTTTTAATTTGACGTTCTCCTAAGGAGTGCTAATAGTGGGCCGCAGTGTCTAATGCAGCTGAACAGGTGGGGCGCCTCGGGTAAAAGATAGGGAACCCCTGATCAATACTCTGCCCTCTGGTGGACGTTAAAAGAAATGGTTCTCTGTGGTGTTTCATTTTTCAGTATTTCTGACGCATTAGTTCAGGTTAAGTGTTTCATACCCGTCCAACGTTGTCGTGGGATTAACGCAGCAACTTGTGTTGTTTCAGGTTCTTTTGGCGCCCTCTGCTGGCGAACACTGTCACGTGCAGTATGTTACTTTGCAGGTTCCCGGAAGACTTGCTTTAAAATAATAATAATAATAATAATAATAATAATAATAATAATAATAATAATAATAATAATACTAATTACTACAGTCCGTGTCGTGTGGTTACTTATTTTATATTTTCGAACACACAGTTCATTAAACAAAAGTCCCGGTTCAATAAACCAAAAAAAAAAAAAAACTCCAAAAAAACAAGTCTCTGTCTTACAGGACTATATAAAGAAGGACAATGATGTCACAAGTGGCGGCCATTTCTGGAGCCCATCGAGCTCTTTCACAGCGCGCTCGCCCAGGCAAAATGTTTCTTGACATAATCAAGCTTTAATTCACATAAATAACAGCAGGTCACTTTAGATTAACGATATTTTTATTGGTATTAAAAAAATACCGGTATATCCTGGCGTTGTGCAGCTAAATATTCCAGGAAAAAAAAAATTATTCTGAAAAACTCTGAGGCTGATTTTCCAGTTAGGCCTATAACCCAGAAAGCCCTTTTTTGGTTTGGCTGCACCCCGTGCCAGACGAAGGTGTTTAGGTATCATTTTGTTCCTGAACTAATGCGTCAGATGTAATTGTAAGTGACTGATGTAATTGTAAATGACTCTGCAGCTGATGCATAGTTCACACACCCTAGTCTCTGTAAGTCGCCTTGGATAAAGACGTCTGCTAAATAAACAAAATAAGAATAATATGTCTAGATTCCATTTCTGCCTGTCGCCAAGCTGAATAATTTTCCGTTTAGAGGCAAAAAAAAACAACTATTTTGGACCTACCTTTGTCGAGAGGTTTCGAGAAGTCCCGCGCCAAAGAGTCATGCACACCGGATATTGTTGGCAGCTTCACCGGAAAGCCGTAGATAGACAGTCGTTGTTGTACTTGGCTGACAATCAAAGCAAGACACTCTACACTGAAGATACGCGTCTCACATTACACAGCGAGATCCAATAAAAACAAAAAAGAGGTGTGTTTTGAACCTCCAGGGCGCGTCCAAAAAGCTGGATTCCTTTCATACACTTTTATTTACAACCTTACAGTCATTCACAATAGAAAAGCCCTGTGAATGTTTACATGCAGCAATTATTACATTGATGGTAGCTGACAAAATGACTCCCTAAATCATTTCCGTTTTAACCCCGGGTTCGAGTCTCAGACTGGCTCACAGGATCACAGGCTCACACACTGTCTCCATTATATTAAACAAAGTTAGGATTTATTATTAACGAGTCGTTCAGCGGAGGCTTTTTCTCCAAAGCGACTTCCAGAGACTAGGGGGGTGAACTCTGCATCATCAACAACTGCTGCTGCTGCTGCTGCTGCAGAGTCACTTCCAATAGGAGCTCGTTTGTTTGACGTCTCATCCGAAGGACGGAGCACAAGGAGGTTCAGTGACTCGCTCAGGGTCTCACACACACACACGTTTACAAGGTCTTCAATGAAACGTTTGCCATTGAATTTACACTGAAGACGCTGAGAAAGACTTCTAGTGGAAACGTTTGCTGTTGAATTTACACTGAAGACGCTGAGAGAGACTTCTAGTGGAAACGTTTGCCATTGAATTTACACTGAAGACGCTGAGAGAGACTTCTAGTGGAAACGTTTGCTGTTGAATTTACACTGAAGACGCTGAGAAAGACTTCTAGTGGAAACGTTTGCTGTTGAATTTGAGTTTTCATATTTTCTAAATTCAGTGTCTAATAATTTAATTATACAACAGAAGAACATTCTTGTACTTTATAATATTTTTATTATACAACAGAAGAACAACGTTGTACTTTGTAATAATTTCATTATACAACAGCACATAAGAAATTGTATTTTCGGCACACCTCTGCTCGCTCGCTTTGATGCCAGCGTGGTCCGTTAGCACTCAGGAGAGGAAAAACATAAAACCCATCTGACCATTTAGTTAGTCGGGGAAATGAAACCTCTGGGAATCCATGGCTAGACAGACCGCCCTTCCTCCAGGCAGCTAGCTGAAGCTAATTATACAGCATTCTTACATGATATAACAATGAAATTATACAGCATTCTTACACAATATAACAATGAAATTATACAGCATTCTTACACCATATAACAATGCGATTATACAGCAGTACAGCGTCCTTACACCATATAACAATGCGATTATACAGCAGTACAGCGTTCTTACACCATATAACAATGCGATTATACAGCAGTACAGCGTCCTTACACCATATAACAATGCGATTATACAGCAGTACAGTGTTCTTACACCATATAACAATGCGATTATACAGCAGTACAGCGTTCTTACACCATATAACAATGCAATTGTACAGCAGTACAGCATTCTTACACCATATAACAATGCAATTATACAGCAGTACAGCTTTCTTACACGCTATAACAATGCAATTATACAGCAGTACAGCGTTCTTACACCATATAACAATGTAGTTATACAGCAGTACAGCGTTCTTACACCATATAACAATGTAGTTATACAGCAGTACAGCGTTCTTACACCATATAACAATATTATACAGCAGTACAGCGTTCTTACACCATATAACAATGCGATTATACAGCAGTACAGCGTTCTTACACCATATAACAATATTATACAGCAGTACAGCGTTCTTACACCATATAACAATGTAATTATACAGCATTCTTACACAATATAATAATCTAATTATACAGCATTCTCCCTCGGGTCGGCCGGGTCGGGCTGGAGGTTCACTTGGACCTCGATCCCGTCCGGATCCACAGGGCTGGGAGAGGAAAGAGTCAGAACCAGGTCTGGGGGAGAGAGCGAGAGAGGAGAGATGTTTATATTGTGATGTACTTTGTAACTGTCAATACTGAAAACTTCAGAACAGGGAGAGAGAGAGAGAGAGAGAGAGAGAGAGAGAGAGAGAGAGAGAGAGAGAGTCGGGTCTAAGAGAGAGAGAGGGAGGGAGGTAGGGAGAGAGAGAGAGAGAGAGGGGGAGAGACACAAAGTAATGAAGACATAACTTCAGAACAGAGAGGGAGAGGAGAGTGTGGAGTGTGTGGGTGTAGAGGATTGGAAATAAGACTCCTATTGCACAGCAGAGTCACCCATTCCAGGTTTTACCTGAAGCCTCCACTTCCACCAGGCCCCCCCGGGACCCCCCCTGCTCCCTCCTCGCTCGATTTCTCCTCGTCTGGAAAGAGGGGCAGACAGAAGTAAAGTTAAACTAAACAGGAGACTTTAGTTAGTTAGTTATTTATCGAAGCCCTCGAGTTAATAAAACATTATCAATCGTGTGATGCGCTTTCGTGCTGCGTAATTTAAACACGGGGGACGTTTGCTTAAAAAACAAAATCTCTAAAGGGTTTTTGGTTAAATGGTTTAAAAAAATCATTTAAATATTTTGTGCACATCTAAAAATAATGGTTTTCATTTAATTATATATAAAACCAGGTCAAATGTTACCTGTTAAGTCTGCTTTTGACCCCCCGTACCTTTTTGAGTTGCTGAACTAAAGATGTTAACGCGCGCTGGGACACGTTTGCTATCGCTTTCCCCGCACGACACGGCCCATCTCTCCTGTGACGTGGAAGAGTCAGGGCGGGTCATGTGACTAGTATATAGAGAAACTAGCATCTAAGGAATAAAACAAACAATAAAAAAAAAGTTAAAAATGTCTACTGGTGCCCGATTTTAATGTTCCTGGTGGTGCTTTATTTTTTAAATCTAGCTTCAGAAACAGAAGAACTCTTCCGCCATTAGAGAAAGCTGTATGATTTAGACACATGACATCAATACTGTGTATTAGAAAGTGTCATCATTCACTTTAACGCAGGTTTTGTGCCGATTAAACAACGGAATCACCTTGTTATTAGATTGAGAAAAAAACTAAAAACAGCCCAACCCCTGCTTCAACTAAACTGATTAAAGTGAGTTTTTAGATCTGTACTTTTTATTTTATTTTATTTTTTAATTTTTTTACACCACAGTAACATTTACAATGAAAATAAATAAACAACTTACATTTTTTGTAGATAATCGGTCGTCAGAAATGCCTCTGTCTTGCTGTGAAGTCCTTTTTATTCGTTTGTTTGCGACACGCACAGGGGCGTGTCGCAGGTGAGCTCTCTGTGCTGTAAGCATCTCATTGGTTTGTTTTTCATGACGTTTTAATTAAACAAAACTATGTTCTGTTTCGTGTTCTTGTTAGTCTGGTTACGGGAAACTTATCTGGGGAATGCAGAACTTAAAGCCAAAAAAACACGAGTGACGCAGGAAAAAGAAAATAATAGGATGGGTAGGCAGGTAAAAACAACGTTCAATAAAAATGTATTTATTTTTTTATTTTTTTATTTCCCGAATACGCAGACCATTTTCGTTGCCAATTTAGGGGGCGCTTAGAGGCCAACAAGATGCTCAGATATACTGTGAGAAGTGTTGAATTTAAATCAAGGGAAGTAATGTTAAAATTTTACAATGCATTAGTAAGACCTCAGCTAGAATATTGTGTTCAGTTCTGGTCGCCTCGTTACAAAAAGGATATTGCTGCTCTAGAAAGAGTGCAAAGAAGAGCGACCAGAATTATCCCAGGTTAAAAAGGCATGTCGTATGCAGACAGGCTAAAAGAATTGAATCTATTCAGTCTTGAACAAAGAAGACTACGCGGTGATCTGATTCAAACATTCAAAATCCTAAAAGGTATAGACAATGTCAACCCAGGGGACTTTTTCAACCTGAAAAAAGAAACAAGGACCAGCGGTCACAAATTAGATAATGGGGCATTCAGAACAGAAAATAGGAGGCACTTTTTTACACAGAGAATTGTGAGGGTCTGGAACCAACTCCCCAGTAATGTTGTTGAAGCTGACACCCTGGGATCCTTCAAGAAGCTGCTTGATGAGATTCTGGGATCAATTCAGAACAGAAAATAGGAGGGACTTTTTTTTTTTTACACAGAGTTATTTTTTACCTGCCTACCCACCCTATTATTTTCTTTTTCCTGCGTCACTCGTGTTTTTTTGGCTTTAAGTTCTGCATTCCCCAAATAAGTTTCCCGTAACCAGACTAACAAGAACACGAAACAGAACATAGTTTTGTTTCATTAAAACATCATGAAAAACAAACCAATGAGATGCTTACAGCACAGAGAGCTCACCTGCGACACGCCCCTGTGCGTGTCGCAAACAAACGAATAAAAAGGACTTCACAGCAAGACAGAGGCAGTTCGGATTGACGAGGGAAGAAATGTGAGTTGTTTATTTACTGTAAAGGATTGTGGTGTAAAAAAAGTACTTATCTAAAAACTCACTTTAATCAGTTTAGTTGAAGCAGGAGCGGGTTGGGCTGTTTTTAGGCTTTTTCTCAATCTAATAACAAGGTGATTTAGTTCTTTAAAATAAAAAGAACAATGACACTTTCCAATACCCAGTATTGATTGTATGTGTCTAAGTCATACAGCTTTCTCTAATGGCTGAAGAGTTGTTCTGTTTCTAAACCAAGTTAGACACTCCAAACATCGCATGACAAACTGGATTAGATTAAGAGACAAAACTGTTCTCTTCTTAAAACACAAGAACGAGAGGAGTTCGTTCAGCCCCTCGGAGCTCGTCCTGCAGCTGATCGATCTCAAAACTTTATCAAGACGGGTCTCGAAGGATCCCAGTGATTCAGCATCGACAGCAGGACTGGGTAACCCATCCCACCGGCTCTCTGTGAAGAAGTGTCTCTTTCACAGATATATTCCCCTCAACGCAGCAATTTCCCCTCACAGCTCAGGAGAGGGACCTGTTGATAATACAATACGGTCAGAAATTCAGAATGAATTCAAGAGGAACCCCACTGGTACTATATTACTTTGTAATCATGTGATTCAGTTGGGGTGTGTTCAATTGATCTGAACAGTGGCGGATCTGAACACAGCCAGCAACTAAATGTGACATTAGGAGCAAACCTGTAGTTTAACTGTGTTTAAAAAGACACAAACACACTCAGTGACACAGCCAGAGAGGCTGGTTTGGTCTAAGCCCCTCTTCTTTTAATGATGTGTTCGATGGCCGTGTTTAGGTTGGTTTGATAGAGAGATAAAGAGGGTATTAAAGGTCATGAACAGCTTTGCAGCTAGCAGTGATCATTTCTAAGAGTAACCCAGCCGCAGCTTCTATTGAAATCCTCACTGTGGAATGCACTAGATCAGGTACAGCTGCTCTCAAACTGCATCTCATTACACTGCTGGGTGTGCTTCTGTGAGCTTTAATGGAAATCACGTGGTTACAGAGAACTCGAAACTTAGAGATCGAGGTCACTGAGAGGGGAGGTGGATAACGATCACTCAGTGTAAAACAGTAACCCAGCCGCAGCTCCTATTGAAATCCTCACTGTGGAATGAACAGCTTTGCAGCTAGCAGTGATCATTTCTAACAGTAACCCAGCAGCAGCTCCTATTGAAATCCTCACTGTGGAATGAACAGCTTTGCAGCTAGCAGTGATCATTTCTAACAGTAACCCAGCAGCAGCTCCTATTGAAATCCTCACTGGAATGAACAGCTTTGTAGCTAGCAGTGATCATTTCTAAGAGTAACCCAGCCTCAGCTCCTATTGAAATCCTCACTGTGGAATGAACAGCTTTGTAGCTAGCAGTGATCATTTCTAACAGTAACCCAGCAGCAGCTCCTATTGAAATCCTCACTGGAATGAACAGCTTTGTAGCTAGCAGTGATCATTTCTAAGAGTAACCCAGCCTCAGCTCCTATTGAAATACTCACTGTGGAATGAACAGCTTTGTAGCTAGCAGTGATCATTTCTCACAGTAACCCAGCAGCAGCTCCTATTGAAATCCTCACTGGAATGAACAGCTTTGTAGCTAGCAGTGATCATTTCTAACAGTAACCCAGCCGCAGCTCCTATTGAAATCCTCACTGTGGAATGAACAGCTTTGCAGCTAGCAGTGATCATTTCTAACAGTAACCCGCAGCAGCTCCTATTGAAATCCTCACTGTGGAATGAACAGCTTTGCAGCTAGCAGTGATCATTTCTAAGAGTAACCCAGCAGCAGCTCCTATTGAAATCCTCACTGGAATGAACAGCTTTGTAGCTAGCAGTGATCATTTCTAACAGTAACCCAGCAGCAGCTCCTATTGAACTCCTCACTGGAATGAACAGCTTTGCAGCTAGCAGTGATCATTTCTAACAGTAACCCAGCCGCAGCTCCTATTGAAATCCTCACTGTGGAATGAACAGCTTTGTAGCTAGCAGTGATCATTTCTAAGAGTAACCCAGCCGCAGCTCCTATTGAAATCCTCACTGTGGAATGAACAGCTTTGTAGCTAGCAGTGATCATTTCTAACAGTAACCCAGCCGCAGCTCCTATTGAAATCCTCACTGTGGAATGAACAGCTTTGCAGCTAGCAGTGATCATTTCTAACAGTAACCCAGCCGCAGCTCCTATTGAAATCCTCACTGTGGAATGAACAGCTTTGCAGCTAGCAGTGATCATTTCTAACAGTAACCCAGCAGCAGCTCCTATTGAACTCCTCACTGGAATGAATAGCTTTGCAGCTAGCAGTGATCATTTCTAACAGTAACCCGCAGCAGCTCCTATTGAAATCCTCACTGTGGAATGAACAGCTTTGCAGCTAGCAGTGATCATTTCTAACAGTAACCCAGCCGCAGCTCCTATTGAAATCCTCACTGTGGAATGAACAGCTTTGTAGCTAGCAGTGATCATTTCTAACAGTAACCCAGCCGCAGCTCCTATTGAAATCCTCACTGTGGAATGAACAGCTTTGCAGCTAGCAGTGATCATTTCTAACAGTAACCCAGCCGCAGCTCCTATTGAAATCCTCACTGGAATGAACAGCTTTGTAGCTAGCAGTGATCATTTCTAACAGTAACCCAGCAGCAGCTCCTATTGAAATCCTCACTGTGGAATGAACAGCTTTGCAGCTAGCAGTGATCATTTCTAAGAGTAACCCAGCCGCAGCTCCTATTGAAATCCTCACTGGAATGAACAGCTTTGCAGCTAGCAGTGATCATTTCTAACAGTAACCCAGCAGCAGCTCCTATTGAAATCCTCACTGTGGAATGAACAGCTTTGCAGCTAGCAGTGATCATTTCTAACAGTAACCCAGCCGCAGCTCCTATTGAAATCCTCACTGGAATGAACAGCTTTGTAGCTAGCAGTGATCATTTCTAAGAGTAACCCAGCCTCAGCTCCTATTGAAATCCTCACTGTGGAATGAACAGCTTTGCAGCTAGCAGTGATCATTTCTAACAGTAACCCGCAGCAGCTCCTATTGAAATCCTCACTGTGGAATGAACAGCTTTGCAGCTAGCAGTGATCATTTCTAATAGTAACCCAGCCGCAGCTCCTATTGAAATCCTCACTGTGGAATGAACAGCTTTGCAGCTAGCAGTGATCATTTCTAAGAGTAACCCAGCAGCAGCTCCTATTGAAATCCTCACTGTGGAATGAACAGCTTTGCAGCTAGCAGTGATCATTTCTAAGAGTAACCCAGCCTCAGCTCCTATTGAAATCCTCACTGTGGAATGAACAGCTTTGCAGCTAGCAGTGATCATTTCTAACAGTAACCCAGCAGCAGCTCCTATTGAAATCCTCACTGTGGAATGAACAGCTTTGCAGCTAGCAGTGATCATTTCTAAGAGTAACCCAGCCTCAGCTCCTATTGAAATCCTCACTGTGGAATGAACAGCTTTGTAGCTAGCAGTGATCATTTCTAACAGTAACCCAGCCGCAGCTCCTATTGAAATCCTCACTGTGGAATGAACAGCTTTGCAGCTAGCAGTGATCATTTCTAAGAGTAACCCAGCAGCAGCTCCTATTGAAATCCTCACTGTGGAATGAACAGCTTTGCAGCTAGCAGTGATCATTTCTAACAGTAACCCAGCCGCAGCTCCTATTGAAATCCTCACTGTGGAATGAACAGCTTTGTAGCTAGCAGTGATCATTTCTAAGAGTAACCCAGGAGCAGCTCCTATTGAAATCCTCACTGTGGAATGAACAGCTTTGCAGCTAGCAGTGATCATTTCTAACAGTAACCCAGCAGCAGCTCCTATTGAAATCCTCTTTGTGGAATGCACTAGATCAGGTACAGCTGCTCTCAAACTGCACCTCATTACACTGCTGGGTGTGTCTCCGTGAGCTTTACTGGAAATCACGTGGTTACAGAGAACTCGAAACTTGGCGCGCAAGTCAACATTTATGTAGCGCCCCCCTCCAAAAACACCGTTCGTTACTTAACCAAGGATAACCCTCTCGATTATCCCTGTAATTAAATTAACTATCTTAAAAATGACCAATTAAGTAGAATTAATGACTGCGCCAATTTGAAGCTAATATAACTCCAAATAAATAACAGGTTCTTTAAAAATCAAGAAAGCTCAGTGTGTAAAGTGAGGGCAACAAGGTGTAAAAACAACAAGAATTTTATTTAAACAAAATATCACAGCTTTTACCTATAGCAGCTGATTTGATAGCAGCAACCTTTAACTATAGCAGCAGATTTTTAACCAAGAGCGATCCCATCAGACCCCAAGTACTAGGATACTTTGAACTAGATAACGTCACACCAACACTTCGAAGTAAAAGAAAGGATAATAATCCACATACATTGTAAACACAATTACAGTTGGAATAATCAGGACAAAGACGCTACTCTGAAAGTCTAAAACAACCACTAACACAGAAAAGTTCGTATACAGCACTCAAATATGACATCAAAATTCGTAATTACAAACCCAGAATACAGACAATGCACATTCTCTTTTGTAATCAAACCCCACCTCTTTTTATACAGCTGGCCCCATTACGAATTAGCAGTGCAATTACTATGGAGACGAATAGTCTCCCTGGGGTTTACAGGGACAGTGCAACAGTAAAAATGATAAAAATCACACAAGAAAACTCAATCTTATTACATTCAAAAAATAAACAATACATCCATTGCACATCCGTTACATTTAGCTAAAGATTTTAACAAATAAATCTGTGGGAAACAAATACATGTAACTTGAACATTTACCTGGCCAGATAAATCTGAAAAAAAGATTATAGTTCAACAATTAAAGCTAATATATATATATATATATATATATATATATATATATATATATATTAATCTGGGTTTTCACAAAACAAGCATGCAGACCGGTGTTATGCGAAATCGGGTCCCCCTGGCAGTATTTGGCAACTAAGATGCGAAATACGTTCTCCCGCAGAATGGTGTCCCATTGCAAATTACCTTAGAAGGAAAGTCACATTGTACAATGTGCCGGATAACCTTATTGATTCGGGTGTTTAAATGGTTTAACATTCGTTGTCTT
Organism: Acipenser ruthenus; assembly: GCF_902713425.1. Taxonomy (NCBI): domain Eukaryota; kingdom Metazoa; phylum Chordata; class Actinopteri; order Acipenseriformes; family Acipenseridae; genus Acipenser; species Acipenser ruthenus. The sequence goes on from NW_026707587.1 coordinate 144,917, forward strand.
GCAAGATCGGACAACACTGGACTGATAATCCCTGCATTTACTACAGTAGGGAGCGGAATCTCCGTCTGCTCTGGGAACATCCCCACCAAAACGTATTTAAACATCTTAGGGCAGACAAAACGCTATATTAATATATGCATGTGTTTTCACTGATGATGACTGAGATAATCTTACAGCGATTAAACTGCCGCATTCACTATACCGCGCACACACTTGGGGGAAGGATCCGATCACGGTGTGTTTGCGCATCTCACCTCTAACCTTCCAAAATAAACCACATCTCTCCTTTAGACTTCTTTCAAGACGTCTAGTACCATTGGGCTATTTTCCTTCCCGGTAAATAAAAGAACACATCTTAGAAATGCGTTCTTTTATCCGTCATTTACAATTCCCGGGCTAAACCATGAAATGAGACTTTTTTCGCCATCAAGATTCAAAGACGGCATTCAACGTTAAACTGGGCATGCGCACACGGACTCGCGTGCGCACGGACTACAAACGGGACTCTATTCTGCCGGAGACCTTATTTGGCAATACAGGACATAAAAAATAAATAAATAAAAAATAAAAAACGACAACTGTAGCTATTCATGAAAACAGGACTGTCTCATTTTGCTACTTTTTGTGGAGCCGAAAAAAAAAAAATCTGGGTACAGCACACACTAAAACAAAGGAAAAAGTTCGGGGATTACCACCGGCTTGTTACAGAGCGAATGCGATTATTATTATCTGTCAACTTACTCAGGCAGAAATCAAGCACATCCTATCAACTTAAATTTGCAAAACTTAAATAAATGTCTAACACGAGGGCTCTTAAAATTAACAGCCAAGTTATTTGCAACTAAACCGTTTGTAAACGTAACACTGGGGGAAACACCAATGAACTCTTAGCAGTTTGAAACAAACACACCTTTGTTGTTCATTTCAGAGACTCCTGATGAGGAAGCTCTTTCCTCTGAGCTGAAGGAGGTGCTGGTTGAGATGACCGGGGCCTCTGGAAACACCATCGTTAGCAGCACAGAGGTTGTCTCTATCTCCTATCCCTCCTACATGAGCAAGCCAGTTTCTTGCTGGCAGAAATTCAGATGTATTATTTATGGAGTATTAGCTGGTGCTTCAGCTGGGGCATTGCTCGGTGCAGCAGCTGCATTTAGAGGAGATAAAGAAATAGCCTCCACAAGTTCCATATTTATAGAAATGAAACCCATAAAAGCAATTGCTGTTCTATTTTATGCAGCAATAACAGGAAACACAAACGCATTGTGGGAAGCTGGGATAGGAGCAGTGATAGGAGGGATACTAGGAGGATATTATGGGGCTAAAGCGAACGAACCAAGAGAAGCCTTCAAAAATGTTGATAGAAAAGTCTCTGATTTTATATCTGGAATTGCAGTAGAAATATCTTACTTTGTAAAAGCATGCAGGGCACCAGAAGAAGCTGAACAGAGTCCCGAAACTGTTTAAAATTCGGTTTCATTTTATAATCGTATGTTTTAAAACAAAGGTCTTTGTTATCATTAATCGCTCTCGGTGGTCTCGCTCCTCCTCATCTGGCTGCACTGCTCTCCTATGAAGCTTCATCACATCCTCACTGTTACTCTTGTCCCAATTATTCAACCTGTCTCACCGCTGTAACCCCCACGCTAACAGAGAAGATTACTTCAGAGATTGAATATCCCATCAAAGTTTCCCGCAGCTATGACATCACGGACCAGTTTACCAATTTAGAATGGCCAGTTCTTTTTTTTAAGCTCAGCTCACCGCTGCCACCGCTTTTTTTTCTTTCTCCGTCACTAAGAATTACTGAAGAATTCCATCAGAAACCAGAACAAAGAAAAATCCGAGGCAAGCAACAGCAGCAGCAACAACACTGTTCAAAAACCAGCTGAGAAATCACACCGCAAGCCTCACTCGGCGTGTTTGCACCAGCGGCATCTTGTTATTAAATATCGCCTTATAAAACAAGCGAGTATGCAATTTTTAAACTCGACACAACAGCTGCATGTCACCACCACCCTCGGATTTAAAACAACATGAGAAATCTCTCCTGCTCTCTGCTGACACAACCGTTGGGTTTTTAACTCGACAGGTTCGACATCGAATTCTATCGAGCTCGCCGTGGGTATTTGTACTTTTGTACCGTGGTATAGCATTAGTAAGACCTCACCTAGAATATTGTGTTCAGTTCTGGTCACCTCGTTACAAAAAGGATATTGCTGCTCTAGAAAGAGTGCAAAGAAGAGCGACCAGAATTATCCCGGGTTTAAAAGGCATGTCGTATGCAGACAGGCTAAAAGAATTGAATCTATTCAGTCTTGAACAAAGAAGACTACGCGGCGATCTGATTCAAGCATTCAAAATCCTAAAAGGTATAGACAATGTCGACCCAGGGGACTTTTTTGACCTGAAAAAAGAAACAAGGACCAGGGGTCACAAATTAGATAAAGGGGCATTCAGAACAGAAAATAGGAGGCACTTTTTTACACAGAGAATTGTGAGAGTCTGGAACCAACTCCCCAGTAATGTTGTTGAAGCTGACACCCTGGGATCCTTCAAGAAGCTGCTTGATGAGATTCTGGGATCAATAAGCTACTAACAACCAAACGAGCAAGATGGGCTGAATGGGGCCTCCTCTCGTTTGGAAACTTTCTGTTAAGAATTGAATGTTTTATTGAATAAAATCAATTTTCACCAAATAGGTTTGTTTTTGTTTAACTCAAAACCCGAGTATCTTTATTGACAAATAAAAACGTTGACATAAGGCAACTTTTTTGTTTTGTTTTGTTTTGTCGTCCTAGTTTTAAAACTATTGAAACATCCCCAGAATACGTCACAATTCTGAGTCACGATTCTGAGTCACGCAGCTGGTCATGACTTTTAAATACCCTCTTTATCTCTCTATCAAACCAACCTAAACACGGCCATCGAACACATCATTGACAGAAGAGGGGCTTTGACAAAACCAGCCTCTCTGGCTGTGTCACTGAGTGTGTTTGTGTCTTTTTAAACACAGTTAAACTACAGGTTTGCTCCTAATGTCACATTTAGTTGCTGGCTGTGTTCAGATCCGCCACTGTTCAGATCAATTGAACACACCCCAACTGAATCACATGATTACAAAGTAATATAGTACCAGTGGGGTTCCTCTTGAATTCATTCTGAATTTCTGACCGTATTGTATTATCAACAGGACCCTCTGCTGAGCTGTGAGGGGAAAAAATAACATATCCTAAACTCGGGAGGAAATCAAGGGTTAAATAATCGGGCGCACTAAATAAATCAATAAAAGAATACATGTATAATTAATAGAGTATGTGTTGGGTTCTACAGTACAGAAAACACTCAGAGACCTGACACACACTCGGACTCCCAATCTAGGCTGCTGGTTATCGTTGAGCTAAACTGTGCTGTTGTTTTCTATGGCCAATAATTAACTTAATATATCAGTCCTGAGCAAAATTTGCCGCAACATCCGGGTCCTTTTCTTCTAGACCTGGACACACCCTCATCACCGCCCCCTGCTGGTGATGATACAGTGCAGGCGGTCGTACTCTGCTGCAGAGTCACTTCCAATAGGAGCTCGTTTGTTTGACGTCTCATCCGAAGAACGGAGCACAAGGAGGTGAAGCGACTCGCTCAGGGTCACACACACACACACACACACACACACACACGCACACGCACACACACACACACAGAGAAAGCCAGTGGCCCTAAGATTTGGTTATCTATATCATTGCATGCAGAGATGTTCAGATGTTCAGCATAAAGTTTAGCATTGTTATAATGCTAAACTTTATATTGTATTATTAGGAATTATTAATAATAATAATAATAATAATAATAATAATAATAATAATAATAACAGTACATCATGCTTATTCAGAATAGATCATATTATTACACATTTGAAGAAAACTATTGGTTGCTGTCTAGAATGTTTTAAATTATTTTTTTAATTATTGTTTTTAAATTAGTGCTTCATATTTACATTGCGGATTCTGTGAAAATTAGAAAACAAGAATCCACGTTTACGTGCGGGATCGGAGCGGGACACGTCATAGCGTGACCGAGAATGATCTGATTGGTCAATTTACTGTCCAATCAGCATCTCAGCAAGCCCCAGCAAACTCAATTTTTTTTTTTTTTATTGGTTCCCGCCAATTTGGTCTCGCGAGCAGCTCCGCGACAAACCGCCTCGAAGAAACATCTAGAAATACGACAGGACTCAAAAAAATATATATATATTTATTCAGCTTAAAATAAAGATTATAAATCGTAGCAAAATTTAGGAAACAGTTCTGCTTGTGTGTTCGATGATATTACTTAAATAGTTAGGAAAAAAATAAACTATTTTAAAAATATATATATATATATCTATAGGCCGATATGAAACGTTTAGTTTCGTATTTGTAAGGTGTTTGGGAGTTTCTATGTGAAATTTAGTCGTTTTATTGAGAAAGTCTTGGTAGTTTTCGGCGATGTCGGGTTTGGACGTGGTCTGCGAGCGAATTCACTTCAGACACGACCCGAAGTGGACGGCTCGGCTCGGCTCGCCCGACAGCGGCCAGCTGCTCTGCACAGCCTGCGTGGTGGAGATGATGGAGGACAGCGCGATATCAGTAACATCACATTTAAATAATAATAATAATCATCATAATCATAATAATCATAATAATAATTGCGCTTTTAGTCTATTAAGTGACTTCTGTGGCGATTATTTTTAATTTTTAATCCAATTCAGTCTGTTTCGTCAGCTAAGAAATTAATAATAATCTGGAATAATTAAATAAAACGCTGGACTTTGTCTGAGAGAGAACGGGCAACCTTATATTTTGTGAATGGATCAGTTATTTATTTATTTATTTATTTATTTGTTTGTTTGTTTATTTTTGGACAACTCGCCTCACCCAGTTGTTGTTGAGACGCGCTGTCACTTAATAATAATAATAATAATAATAATAATAATAATAATAATAATAATAATAATAATAATATTAATATTATTATTATTATTATTATTATTATTATTACATATCCTGGCAAAAACAAAAATGGACTCCGTGGCAATATTATTATTTATTAGGCACCATTTTGAAATGTCACATTTTTCAAGTTGTTTATTTGTCAGTATATGTGGAAACCTGCAAAACGGTTTGTAATAATGAAATATGTTAACGTAAAATTATTCAGCAGCTTTCATTGGACTCTATGAAGCTGAATCAGTTCATTCTATATAGAGGGTGATGCTGCTAAACTTTTGTCCACAGCTGTACATGATGTATCGTAACAGAGGTCTGTATCGCTTGTGATACGAGACCACAGCATAAAGAACTACAGCTCCCAGCATGCCTCAGCATGGCCGCGGGTGGAGAGGCATGCTGGGAGCCGTAGTCCTAGCCAGCAAGCTCATTCTACATAGCGACACACACCTGGCTGTCTTAATCGCAGGTGGTTCGGAAGAAGCACGCCCTCTGCTGTTTCAAGAGCGTCATGACGCGCTTCCCGGCCGAGGTGGCGGAGCTGCTGTTGCAAGACAGCCGTGTTTGCGTGCATTTCATCGGGACGCTGCTGGGTAAGACACAGGCCCTCTTCGGGGCTCAGAAACTAGCACAGCACCCAGTCCTGGGTGTCAGAACTCCCCTATATTAAAATTTAGGACTGTGTGTCTCTGTCAGTGTGTCTGTATAGGGCTGGGAATCAGACTCCCGCTGCACAGCAGTGCGATCCAGTCCTGGTTTCACTAGGAGTTTAATAATAAGACACACCTGAGCTTGTTAGCTAGACACATTGGGGGCTGATCAAGCTGGTAGCAGTAAAACCTGGAATGGATCACGCTGCTGTGCAATAGGAGTCTGATTCCCAGCCCTGATCTCTCTGTCTAAATATCCCACAGTTCCCAGCAATATCCTGTAGCTCTCTTCACTATAAAATCAGCTACAAACCTCCTTCAACCAAAGTCTATCTACAGGGCTGGGAATCAGACTCCCGCTGCACAGCAGTGTGATCCAGTCCTGGTTTCACTAGGAGTTTAATAATCAGACACACCTGAGCTTGTTAGCTAGACACACTGGGGGCTGATCAAGCTGGTAGCAGTAAAACCTGGACTGGATCACACTGCTGTGGGATAGGAGTCTGATTCCCAGCACTGGTGTGTGAAAATGTATAACAGAAAATGTTCAAACTGTACCTCTGTGTGTGAAGTCTGGCACACGATCTCCTCAGCAGTTTCAGTGCATGGTGCCGTCGCTGTGTTTTCACCGTCTGTGTTTTCTGTTCCCGGGTACAGCAATGCTGCACAGCTCCGAAGAAGCCTCCGTGCTCGAGGAAGTCATCCAAGGTACAGAGATAGAGACCGTCCCGCTCCCCCAGTCACGCTGTGTGAGAGAGGAGAGCCCCAGCCTCTGTTTTATACAATGTGGAGTAGCGGTCAGGGCTCTGGACTCTTGACCGGAGGGTCGTGGGTTCAATCCCAGGTGGGGGAGACACTGCTGCTGTACCCTTGAGCAAGGTACTTTACCTAGATTGCTCCAGTAAAAACCCAACTGTATAAATGGGGAATTGTGTGTAAAAATAATGTGATATCTTGTAACAATTCTAAGTCACCCTGGATAAGGGCGTCTGCTAAGAAATAAATAATAATAATAATATAGCAGATCTTCGTGACCCCCCCCCCCCCCCGGTCCTGGGGTGACCCCCCCACCCCGCCTCCTTCCAACTGAGCTCTAAATTAGGGAACCAGACCCTTCGTCGTGATAATTTGCTTAATTAGACCTTTTTAAAATATTTGTTTCCACTCCTGAAAAGTTGCAGATTTCAAGTCGCTCATACTTTAACAGTTTAATTTGAAATCTCCCAGCTGCTGTTTTAAAAACAATTAAGAAGAGCTAATTAAGGTAATTGTCAGTTCCGGGCAGGGTCTAGTGAAGCGATTGAGAGCTGAGGTTTTAATGAAAAACCACCCCCTGAATCTGAATCTGTAAAAAAAAAAAAAAAAAAAAAAAAAAGCTGAATAAAAACTACAGTTCCCAGCATGCTTCGGCAGTAATAGCGAGGGGTGATGGGAGCTGTAGTTCTTCAGACAGCTATCTGGAGTAAAAAAAGAATGTGACGTCATTGGAACGCGTGCCTGTGGGTTTTCTGTAAAGAACTACATCTCCCAGCAGCCCTTGCTGTTACTGTGAATGTAGAGGCATGCTGGGAGCTGTAGTGAACCCGCCTGCTCTGTAGTCTTGTATTGTGTGTGTGTGTTTGATTATTCAGTGCTGGTGCAGCTCCTGGTGGAATTGAAGTCAGACCAGCTTCTGCACTGCGTGCTGGAGGAGTGTGAAAAAAAGGTGAGATATTATTAAATTACAAGAATCCCTGGGAATCGGTTTTCGTATTGAATTCAACGCAATCTGGTTTTAGAACTCCTCTGTTTTTCCCCCTAGACACTTTATCACTCTTCCTTAAATGCGCTTTACTTGCTCTTATCTGCCCCCTAGTTTACTGCATTTAATCCTGTACTTTAGAGTACTGTAATCTGTCAAGTGTTATTTAATCTGTAGTATTCTGTATTTAATTATATCCTGATGTAACTGT
>NW_026707587.1:155000-175000 GCF_902713425.1 Acipenser ruthenus
CTCCCTCCTCTCCTCTCTCCCCTCTCCTCTCCCCTCTCCTCTCCTCCCCGCTCCCCTCTCCTCTCCTTTCTCCCTCCCTCACTCTGTGTACGGTACGAGACAGACTGACACCTCCCTCTCTCCTTTCCTCTGTGTACGGTACGAGACAGACTGACACCTCCCTCCTCTCCTCCCCCTCCCCCTCTCCCTCCCTCACTCTGTGTACGGTACGAGACAGACTGACACCTCCCTCCTCTCCTCCCCCTCCCCCTCTCCCTCCCTCACTCTGTGTACGGTACGAGACAGACTGACACCTCCCTCCTCTCCTCCCCCTCCCCCTCTCCCTCCCTCACTCTGTACGGTACGAGACTGACTGACACCTCCCTCCTCTCCTCCTCTCCTCTCTCCCCTCTCCTCTCCCCTCTCCTCTCCTCCCCGCTCCCCTGTCCTCTCCTTTCTCCCTCCCTCACTCTGTGTACGGTACGAGACAGACAGACCTCCCTCCTCACCTCCCCCTCTCCCTCCTCTCCTCTCCTCTCTCCCTCCCTCACTCTGTGTACGGTACGAGACAGACACCTTCCTCCTCTCCTCCCTCCCTCTGTGTACGGTATGAGACAGACACCTCTCTCCTCCTCCTCTCCTCCCCCTCTCCTCCCTCCTCTCCCTCCCTCCCTCACTCAGTATGAGAAGGACACCTTTTTAATTGCCTCACCTCTCCTTCTCTCTCCTCCCCCTCTCCCCGGAGCCCCGTGCAGGTATCGAGTCTCTGGTGCGCAGTGTGAGGGAGGCTATGAGGCTGGGAAACCCCGAGGTGCAGAAACAGGGGCTGCTGCTGTTCAGAGAGGTGCTGCAGAGGTAGAGGGGGGGTGTGGGGGGGGGGGCTGACATTCATGACATACCATCTTTACATCATGTATCCTAATGGAGGTCTGTATCGCTGCTATAGTGCATTGTAATTAAAGAACTACAGCTCCCAGCATCCCTCAGTTGCCGCGGGTGAGGAGGCATGCTGGGAGCTGTAGTCCTATACCCAGGGCTGGACCAATTCACTGTGTATCGATGAATCGCAATGCTTTCTTTACATGACGCATCCTAATAGAGGTCTGTATCGTTTGTATTGTGATACAAGACCACAGCATAAAGAACTACAGCTCCCAGCATCCCTCACCACTGCCGCGGGTGAGGAGGCATGCTGGGAGCTGTAGTTCTGGCTGGGCTGTACCGATTTACTGTGTATCAAGACCACAGCACAGCTCATTGTAGTTCACAGAGTGGTTCTTGAGGGATGTTTTGTAGCTGGGGTGAATACACACCCTCCATGTCCCATTGAATTTGAACACAACGGGTCCATCATTAAAAAAAATGCCCTTACTGTGCATCAGATATACTAATACCCGATCAATACCCCCCCAGGCAGCCCGAGGGCATCAAGCTGTTCTCCAGCCCCGCTTCATTCGGGGAGGCTGCGGAGACCCTGAGAGAGGGCATTACCAGCAGCAGCCTGGAGGTGGCGACAGAGGCAGCCTGCGCAGCCTCAGCACTGCTGAGGTCAGCTTCCTGTCTGTCTGTCTGACTTCCTTTCTCTCTCTCTTTCTATCTCTCTCTCCTTCTTTCTTTATCCACTGCTACTGCATCCCTCGGGTCAGCTTTCTTTAGTTCTGTGTCTTTGTCAGTGTGTGTGTGTCTGTGTGTCAGTGTCAGTATGTGTGTGTGTCAGTGTGTGTGTGTCTGTGTGTCAGTGTGTGTGTTTCTGTGTGTCCTCAGGGTCAGTCATCTGTCTGTTCCAGTGCAGTACCAGTGTGTGTGTGTCAGTGTGTGTGTGTCTGTGTCAGTGTGTCTGTGTGTCAGTGTGTGTGTTTCTGTGTGTCCTCAGGATCAGTCATCTGCCTGTTCCAGTGCAGTACCAGTGTGTGTGTCAGTGTGTGTGCCTGTGTGTCCTCAGTGTCAGTGTGTGTTTCTGCGTGTCCTCAGGATCAGTCACCTCCCTGTTCCAGTGCAGTACCAGGCCCTGCAGAGTCTGGTGGAGGCGGCTCTGGAGCGATGCAGAGACACAGCAGAGACTGCCAGCCTGACACAGCGCCGAGCCACAGCACAGACCGCCTCGGAGCCCTCGAGAGCGGGGGCGTTCATACTGAGCTCCCTGGAGACCTTCCACAGAGCCTGCAGGTACACAGCCAGCACCCTCCCTCCCTCCCTCTCTGTGTTCATACTGAGCTCCCTGGAGACCTTCCACAGAGCCTACAGGTACACAGCCAGCACCCTCCCTCCCTCTCTGTGTTCATACTGAGCTCCCTGGAGACCTTCCACAGAGCCTGCAGGTACACAGCCAGCACCCTCCCTCCCTCCCTCCCTCTCTGTGTTCATACTGAGCTCCCTGGAGACCTTCCACAGAGCCTGCAGGTACACAGCCAGCACCCTCCCTCCCTCCCTCCCTCTCTGTGTTCATACTGAGCTCCCTGGAGACCTTCCACAGAGCCTGCAGGTACACAGCCAGCACCCTCCCTCCCTCCCTCCCTCTCTGTGTTCATACTGAGCTCCCTGGAGACCTTCCACAGAGCCTGCAGGTACACAGCCAGCACCCTCCCTCCCTCTCTGTGTCTCTCTCTCTCTTTCTCTCTCTTTTACACAGAGAATCGTGAGGGTCTGGAACCAACTCCCCAGTAATGTTGTTGAAGGTGACACCCTGGGATCCTTCAAGAAGCTGCTTGATGAGATTCTGGGATCAATAAGCTACTAACAACCAAATGAGCAAGATGGGCCGAATGGAAACTTTCTTGTTTTCTCTCTCTATCTTTCTTTCCCTCTTGGTTTCTTTTTGCTGACTTTATTTCGGTCTCTATTTTGTTTTGTTTTCATTCTTAATTTGTATCTATTTCCTTTTTCATATATTCTTTCTTGTATTGTATTGTTCTGTACTGTATTGTATTGTATTATATTGTATTGTATTGTATTGTATTGTATTGTATTCAGGCTGGCTGCGGACTGCTCTCTCCACCCCTCTCTGCTGCTCAATGTCTTCACAGCCCCTCACTCTCACAGCGTCGTCGACACCCTGGAGAGCTTCACTCGCTTCCTCCTCTCTGCGTGCGACACCCTCTGCATTCCCACCGTCACCGTGAGTCCCTTTACAGAGCGACCCGTCCATCGCTTTATTGACTGATTCATTGAATCGCTCTATTGACGTTTATTGGGTTTTTTTTGCTAGTTTTAAGGCATGAAACGTTGTTCTGAATTTCCTGGAGCTGAAACGCTGGACTCAGTTTAGTTTCAATCACGCTGATGAAGGCACTAGAGCCCCACACTAGAGCTGGTCTGCTGGACTCAGTTTAGTTTCAATCACGCTGATGAAGGCACTAGAGCCCCAAACTAGAGCTGGTCTGCTGGACTCAGTTTAGTTTCAATCACTCTGATGAAGGCACTAGAGCCCCAAACTAGAGCTGGTCTGCTTCACTCAGTTTAGTTTCAATCACGCTGATGAAGGCACTAGAGCCCCAAACTAGAGCTGGTCTGCTGGACTCGGTTTAGTTTCAATCACGCTGATGAAGGCACTAGAGCCCCACACTAGAGCTGGTCTGCTGGACTCAGTTTAGTTTCAATCACGCTGATGAAGGCACTAGAGCCCCAAACTAGAGCTGGTCTGCTGGACTCAGTTTAGTTTCAATCACTCTGATGAAGGCACTAGAGCCCCAAACTAGAGCTGGTCTGCTTCACTCAGTTTAGTTTCAATCACGCTGATGAAGGCACTAGAGCCCCACACTAGAGCTGGTCTGCTGGACTCAGTTTAGTTTCAGTCACGCTGATGAAGGCACTAGAGCCCCACACTAGAGCTGGTCTGCTGGACTCTAGTTTCTTGTGGTCTTACCTGTGATTTCTGATGGCTTGTTTGGATGTTTTTTCCCTCCCTGTGTGCAGAGCCTGTGTGAGAGAGCTCCCAGCGCCTCACTGATACTGGTTTTCTACTCCGTCCTCAACTCCCAGTACAGCCTGGTCCCCAGCATGATGGGACAGTTCTCTGCCAAACTGGGTAAACTGGAAGCCTGTTACTTGAAGACACTGGAGTTTGGGATTATTATTATTATTATTATTATTATTAATAATGATATACTGTATTTAACATGATATCTTGTATCCCTTCCTCAGCTTCATCCTCTTTCTTCAGACTGACCCTAGAGCTGAAAGCAGCCTTCTGTGCGGGAGAGAGGTAGGGGGAAAGAGAGGGGGAGCCCTGACCCTAAACCTAACCCCAACCCTAACCCTGACATGCTGTGTCTCCCCTCCTCTCTCAGGAACGCTCAGCTCAATGCAGTTTGCTCTGAGTTCCTGTGCAGAGTGAGCCTGAGCCTGCTAGCAAACCAGCAGACAGCAGAGTCCACACAGCAAGGTGAGGGAGTGTGTGTGTGTCTTTCAGTGTGTGTGTGTGTGTCTCTGTGTGTGTCTGGATGAGCTGCAGTGTGTGTGTCAGTCTCTCCTCTCTCTGTAGAGCTGGATGAGCTGCAGTGTGTGTGTCAGTCTCTCCTCTCTCTTCTCTCTGTAGAGCTGGATGAGCTGCAGTGTGTGTTGCAGAGGGCTCTGCCCATGTTGACCTGCCGGCTGTCAGACTGCCCCATCCTGCTCAGCGAGGACCCAGGAGGGGAGGTGGGGGTGAGGGACACACAGCACTGCCTGCTCACCCTGCTGTACCTGGCACACCTCCACCAGGACAGGTAAACACTCTCCACCCCTCCCCTCCCCTCTCTCCTCCCTTCTCCATCCCTCTCCTGCTCAAACTCCTGGCTCCTGATCATTTCAATATTAATAATACTAGACTTCATTGAGGGGAGCTCTGAACCCCAGGACTGGGTGCAGCAGCAGCAGCAGCAGCAGCAGGGCTAGTGTGAGTTTGTAACCCTGCTCAAACTCCTGGCTCCTGATCATTTCAATATTAATAATACTAGACTTCATTGAGGGGAGCTCTGAACCCCAGGACTGGGTGCAGCAGCAGCAGCAGCAGCAGCAGGGCTAGTGTGAGTTTGTAACCCTGCTCAAACTCCTGGCTCCTGATCATTTCAATATGAATAATACTAGACTTCATTGAGGGGAGCTCTGAACCCCAGGACTGGGTGCAGCAGCAGGGCTAGTGTGAGTTTGTAACCCTGCTCAAACTCCTGGCTCCTGATCATTTCAATATGAATAATACTAGACTTCATTGAGGGGAGCTCTGAACCCCAGGACTGGGTGCAGCAGCAGCAGCAGCAGGGCTAGTGTGAGTTTGTAACCCTGCTCAAACTCCTGGCTCCTGATCATTTCAATATTAATAATACTAGACTTCATTGAGGGGAGCTCTGAACCCCAGGACTGGGTGCAGCAGCAGCAGCAGCAGGGCTAGTGTGAGAGTTCTAGCCTCTGGCTTGTGTTTGTGATTTTGTTTGTAGGTTGGTTCCTGAAGCCAGCCTCTTCCCAGCGGTCTGCAGTTTCCTGATCTGCAGCCAGGAGAGGAGAGAAACCCAGCCTGCCTTCACACTGAGAGCAGCTCTGTACCTGCTGTCTGTGAGCCAGGCTTACAGCAGAGAGCTGGACTGGGTGAGGAGAGGGGGGAGAGGAGAGATGGGGAGAGGGAGAGGGGAGGAGAGGAGAGGAGAGAGGACAGAGTGGGGGACAGGAAGGAGGAGAGGAGGATAGAAAGAAGGAGAGATGAGAGGGAGGAGAGCGTGGGGGATAGGAAGGAGGAGAGAGAAGGGAGAGGGGAGAAGAGAAGAGAGGAGAGAGAGGGAGGGAGGGAGGGAGGGGAGAAAGAGAAGGGTTTTTGTCAAGTGAATCAGTCCTGGGTTTCAGTATATTCTTGTCCCTACACATCTACTACACTCAGTGGCAGGGCACTGCCAGGCTGTGCTGCTGTGGGGCTCGGTGACCCAGCCTGCGTGACACTGCCCTCTCTGCCCTGGACATTGCATATGAAACACTTAGGAAGATGTTGTCAGAGCTGTTAGCTGATATCTGCTTTTCTGTCTGTCTGTCTGTCTGCCTGTCTGTCTGTCTGCCTGTCTTCCCCTCCCCTCCCTCAGTCTCCCCTGAACAGCATCTGCAGGTCAGTCCCACTTTCCATTGTGTCTGATTGTTCTACAGAGCAGTTACTGAGTAAACACACGAGTGCTTACACACCATTACAGTGTTATTATGCAGAGCTACAATACACTTAATATGGGTATCTGTTAACACGATCTAACCCACACCCACACCCCAACCCCAACCCCAACCCACACCACATAACAACCCACACCCCAACATCAACCCCAACCCACACACCAACCCCAACCCACACCCACACCCCAACCCACACATCAACCCACACCCCAACACCAACCCACACCCCAACCCCAACCCCAACCCACACCCCAACACCAACCCACACCCACACCCCAACCCCAACCTACACACCAACCCCAACCCACACCCCAACCCAACACCAACACCAACACCAACCCCAACCCACACACCAACCCCTACCTGAACCCCAACCCCAACTCACACCCCAACCCACACCCCAACCCACACCACATAACAACCCACACCCCAACATCAACCCCAACCCACACACCAACCCCAACCCACACCCACACCCCAACCCACACATCAACCCACACCCCAACACCAACCCACACCCCAACCCCAACCCCAACCCACACCCCAACACCAACCCACACCCACACCCCAACCCACACCCCAACCCCAACCTACACACCAACCCCAACCCACACCCCAACCCAACACCAACACCAACACCAACCCCAACCCACACACCAACCCCTACCTGAACCCCAACCCCAACTCACACCCCAACCCACACCCCAACCCCAACCCACACACCAACCCACAGGTCAGGGTTAGGGTTAATATCAGGGTGTGGGTTAGATCGTGTTAACAGATCCCCACATTAAGTGTATTGTAGCTCTGCATAATAACACTGTAATGGTGTGTAAGCACTCGTGTGTTTACTCAGTAACTGCTCTGTAGAAACACAGCAATCAGACACAATGGAAAGTGCTACCGCCAGCTCCCTGTGTGTGTGTGTCTCTCTCCTCCCTCACCAGCTCCCTGTGTGTGTGTCCCTCTCTCTCCTCCCTCACCAGCTCCCTGTGTGTGTGTGTCCCTCTCCTCCCTCACCAGCTCCCTGTGTGTGTCTCTCTCCTCCCTCACCAGCTCCCTGTGTGTGTGTCTCTCTCTCTCCTCCCTCACCAGCTCCCTGTGTGTGTGTCTCTCTCTCTCCTCCCTCACCAGCTCCCTGTGTGTGTCCCTCTCTCTCCTCCCTCACCAGCTCCCTGTGTGTGTCCCTCTCTCCTCCCTCACCAGCTCCCTGTGTGTGTGTGTCTCTCTCTCCTCCCTCACCAGCTCCCTGTGTGTGTGTCCCTCTCTCTCCTCCCTCACCAGCTCCCTGTGTGTGTCTCTCTCTCTCCTCCATCACCAGCTCCCTGTGTGTGTGTCTCTCTCTCCTCCCTCACCAGCTCTGTGTGTGTGTCTCTCTCTCTTCCCTCACCAGCTCCCTGTGTGTGCACCCATCTTTCTCCTCCCTCTACACACACCACCCCCTGGTTTTGAGGTTCCTGTTCCGGTACCCCACGCTCACAGACCGCTTCGGACTGCCGGCCCTGCAGCGCTGGCTGGGGCAGGGAGACTGGACCGGGCCCCAGGAGAACCAGGACCCGAGCTACAGGGCTGTGCTGGCCGTCATCCAGGACAACCCCAGCACCATACTGGTCTTACTGGTAATGAGAAAGCCTTCCTGTGTGGGTCTCTCTACTGGTCAAACTGGTAATGAGAAAGCCTTCCAGTGTGTCTACTGGTATTACTGGTAATGGTCTTACTCCTCTTTCTCTCTCTCTCTCTCCTCTCTCTTTTCTCTCTCCCCCTTCTCTCCTTCTATCTCTCTTGCTGCCTCTTTCTCCATCTCCCTCTCTTCCCCTTACCCCTCTCCCCTCTCCTCTCTCTTTCTCTTCTCTCTCTCCCCCTTCCCTCTCTCCTCTTTTTCTCAGGGTATTGTCTGCACTGGAGAGGCCCAGCTATCCCACAATGCCCTGCTGGTGCTGAAGTCCTACCTGCAGGGTCGTGACCCCGGCGACCTCTCGTCCTTGGAGCTGCTCAGACCCCGGCTGCTCCAGATCCTGCAGCGAGTCGGGATTGAGAGCGAGGGCCGGGCCCCCGAGGGTGAGGAGGGGCCACACTGCTCTGAGGGACTCCGTTAGATTAACCAATAAAGGTCCCAGCGGGTTAGAGGAAGGGGGTCTCGATACCAGGAGGTTCAAATCCCGGCTCAGCCACTGACTCCCTCTGTGTGTGTGCGTGTGTGTGTGTGTGTGTGTGACCCTGAGCGAGTCGCTTCACCTCCTTGTGCTCTGTCCTTCGGATGAGACGTCAAACAAACGAGCTCCTATTGGAAGTGACTCTGCAGCAGCAGCAGCAGCAGTTGTTGATGATGCAGAGTTCACCCCCCTAATAATAATAATAGATGAATCAATAGAGGTCTAATGATACATTAATGTCACGCGATGTGGCGGGCGTGCTGTGATACATGAACTACAGTTCCCAGCATGCCTCCTCACCTGCGGTAGTGGTGAAGGATGCTGGGAGCTGTAGTTCTTTATTCTAGCACAGTCATTTTGCAGTCTATCCCCCCCATGCTCTTCCAATCTCAGCTGGCTGAGCCTCTCTCCCTCTCCCCCTCTTTCCCTGTGCAGTGAGCAAGAGTCTGTCTCTAGTGCTGGAGCTGCTGTGTGTGGTTCAGATGAAGAGCTCTCCCTCTCCCTCTCCCTCTCTCTCTCTCTCTCTGTGCAGTGAGCAAGAGTCTGTCTCTAGTGCTGGAGCTGCTGTGTGTGGTTCAGATGAAGAGCTCTGCCGGGAGAGACATGGACAGCACTGACTTCAAACTGCTGTACCACGGTGAGACAATACAGTACACTGAGACATACTGAGATACACTGAGACACACACGCTGAGATACACTGAGACACTCTGAGATACACACACTGAGATACACTGAGACACACAGTGAGACACTGAGATAGACACTGAGACACACACTGAGACACTCTGAGATACACACACTGAGACACACAGTGAGACACTGAGATACACACACTGAGACACTGAGATACAGTGAGACACTGAGATACACACACACACACACACTGAGACACACTCAGACACATACACACATATCCCTCTCCTTCATCCCTCATCCTTCCCTCTCTCTCTCTCCTCTTTCACCCAGTCAGCACCCTGGCTGGTAAAATGCAATCCTCCAGCACTGAAGCCCTGCAGCCTGCCTTCAACTACCTGTACTGCAGCCTGTGTGCCTGCAACAGCGGAAGAGGTGAGGAGAGAGGGGACAGAGGGGGGGAGAGGAGAGGAGAGAGGAGAGAGAGGGGCAAGAGGGGGAGGGAAGGGGGAGAGGAGAGAGAGGAGAGGGGGAGAAGAGAGGGGCGAGAGGAGATTAGGAGGAGAGGGAGGAGAGAGAGAGAGGAGAGAGGGGCGAGAGAGAGGAGAGAAAGGGGGAGGGAGAGGAGATTGGGGGAGAGAGCACTGAGAGGGTAGAGAGGGAGATAACTATCCAATTGTCTGTGCTTTACTACACTGTGCTGTGCTTTTACCAGGGGGGATACCAAAGCAGTAAACTTTGAGAAGGGGGCTGGTTCATTATCTTCTCTCCTCTCCCCCTCTCTCCCCCCCTTTCTCTCCCTCCTCTCCCCCCTCTCTAGCTGTCTCAATGCTGCTCTCCAATGTTGGCCTGTTGGATCTGCTCCAGTCTGTCTGGGAGCTGTACTGGGCCAGGCCTCAGTCCTCAGACTCTCCTGCCCACAGCTCCCTGCTTTCCTCAGCCTGTCTGCTGCTCAGCGCCCTGCTCCAGTCCCAGCGGACTCACAGCTCCCAGGTGAGTGGACCCGGGGGGGAAGGGGGGGGGGGGGGGGGGGGGGGTCTGTAGGTCACACTGCAAACCGCTTGTCCAATTGGGGAAAAAAAACGTGCTAAAGGACCTTCTAGTGGAAACGTTTGCCATTGAATTTACACTGAAGACGCTGAGAGAGACTTCCAGTGGAAACGTTTGCCATTGAATTTACACTGAAGACGCTGAGAAAGACTTCTAGTGGAAACGTTTGCCGTTGAATTTACACTTAAGACGCTGAGAAAGACTTCTAGAGGAAACGTTTGCCATTGAATCTACACTGAAGACGCTGAGAGAGACTTCTAGTGGAAACGTTTGCCATTGAATTTACACTGAAGACGCTGAGAGAGACTTCCAGTGGAAACGTTTGCCGTTGAATCTACACTGAAGACGCTGAGAGAGACTTCCAGTGGAAACGTTAGTTAGTTATTGAATGCAGGGCGTCTCTGTTCTGTGTTTTCAGGTTCACCGGGGGCTCAGTCTCAGTTTAGATCAGATTCTGCAGCTTCTCTCCTTCAGGAAGAAGACAGGCAGTCTGCTGCTGGGTGAGTCCCCTTCAAATGAACTGGCTGACGTGATCAAGTCGAAGCGAGTTCATTCAATAAAGAGACGGCTTTATTAGGATAATAATCAGCATTGGATTCTGTTAATCAGTGATTCTATTAGGTGGTTTTCATCTCTCTCCTCTCCCCTCCCCTCTCCTTTCTCTCCTCTCCTCCCTTCTCCTTTCTCTCCCATCCCTTCTCTCCTCCTCTCTCCCCTCCCTTCTCCTTTCTCTCCTCTCCTCTCCTCCACTCTCTTCAGCCTCCTCCCTGCATCTCTTGCAGACTCTGTTGGATCAGGACCTGAGCTCCTCTCTACTGACGGTCAGCCCGTCTGAGAGGAGAGAGCGCCCCCTAGAGGCCCCCGATTCTGCCCTGTACCCACTGAGCAGCGAGAGGGCAAACTGGCTGCTGACAGCCCTGCAGAGCCTGCTGATACAGGTCAGTGTAACACAACACAGTGCAATAAAACTACAACACAGTGTAATATCAATACAACACAGTGTAATATCAATACAACACAGTGTAATACCGCTCTGTCTCTCTCCCCTCTCTCTCATCCTGCTCTGTCTCTCTCCTCCTCTCTCTCATCCTGCTCTGTCTCTCCCCCTCTCATACTGCTCTGTCCCTCTCTCTCCCCCTCTCTCTCATACTGCTCTGTCCCTCTCTCTCCCCCTCTCTCTCATACTGCTCTGTCTCTCCCCCTCTCATCCTGCTCTGTCTCTCTCCCCCTCTCTCATCCTGCTCTGTCTCTCTCCCCCTCTCATACTGCTCTGTCTCTCTCCCCCTCTCATACTGCTCTGTCTCTCTCTCTCTCTCTCAGAGGCAGGAGCTGCTGCTGCACTCTGCAGTGGGGTGTCTGGGGGCTCTGCTGGACTTCCTGACTCGGAGGAACCAGAATACAGGTACAGAACTGAGGGGCCAGCCAGCCAGCACTGTGTGTGTGTGTGTGTGTGTGTGTGTGTGTGTGTGTGTGTGTCAGTGTCTCTCTGTTAGTGTCTGTGTCTCAGTATCTGTTAGTGTCTGTGTCTCAGTGTCTCTGTTAGTGTCTGTGTCTCAGTGTCTCTGTGTCAGGCTGTGTTCTTTTCTCTGTGTCAGGCTGTGTTATGTTCTCTCTGTGTCAGGCTGTGTTCTTTTCTGTGTGTCAGGCTGTGTTATTTTCTCTGTGCCAGGCTGTGTTATGTTCTCTCTGTGTCAGGCTGTGTTCTTTTCTGTGTGTCAGGCTGTGTTCTTTTCTCTGTGTCAGGCTGTGTTCTTTTCTCTGTGTCAGGCTGTGTTCTTTTCTCTGTGTCAGGCTGTGTTATGTTCTCTGTGTCAGGATGTGTTATTTTCTCTCTGTGTCAGGCTGTGTTATTTTCTCTGTGTCAGGCTGTGTTATTTTCTCTGTGTCAGGCTGTGTTATGTTCTCTCTGTGTCAGGATGTGTTATTTTCTCTCTGTGTCAGGCTGTGTTATTTTCTCTGTGTCAGGCTGTGTTATTTTCTCTGTGTCAGGCTGTGTTATGTTCTCTCTGTGTCTCAGCCCTGCATGCCGTGTCCCAGCCCTGGACTCGCTTCCTGGTCTACACTCTCCTCAATTCGGGAGAGGAGTTGGTGCTGCACCCTGCTCTGCTCTCTCTGATCACCTTGGTGAGTACAGGACCCCCCAGAACCACCCTGAACCCCAAAACTGCACCCCTATCCACCCAGGGCAGCCCAAACCTGCACCCCTATCCTGTCCCATACAACTTCATCAGCGTTATGAAACTGAGTCCAGCAGACCAGCTCTAGTTTGGGGCTCTAGTGCCTTCATCAGCGTGATTGAAACTAAACTGAGTCCAGCAGACCAGCTCTAGTTTGGGGCTCTAGTGCCTTCATCAGTGTTATGAAACTGAGTCCAGCAGACCAGCTCTAGTTTGGGGCTCTAGTGCCTTCATCAGCGTGATTGAAACTAAACTGAGTCCAGCAGACCAGCTCTAGTTTGGGGCTCTAGTGCCTTCATCAGCGTGACTGAAACTAAACTGAGTCCAGCAGACCAGCTCTAGTCTGGGGCTCTAGTGCCTTCATCAGCGTGATTGAAACTAAACTGAGTCCAGCAGACCAGCTCTAGTTTGGGGCTCTAGTGCCTTCATCAGCGTGATTGAAACTAAACTGAGTCCAGCAGACCAGCTCTAGTTTGGGGCTCTAGTGCCTTCATCAGCGTGATTGAAACTAAACTGAGTCCAGCAGACCAGCTCTAGTGTGGGGCTCTAGTGCCTTCATCAGCGTGATTGAAACTAAACTGAGTCCAGCAGACCAGCTCTAGTTTGGGGCTCTAGTGCCTTCAGCAGCGTGATTGAAACTAAACTGAGTCCAGCAGACCAGCTCTAGTTTGGGGCTCTAGTGCCTTCCTCGTGTGATGGATCTGATCAGCTCGTCTCGTCTCCTCAGCTGCTGAAGTACCAGAGTAAGAATGTGGTTTGGGAGCCAGACCTGAATCAGATAGTGGAGACTGCAAAGAGGAGAGGAGCTGAGGAGCTGGGAGAGAGCACAGCACAGGCTCTGAGAGAACTGCTTACACAGGTACACCCTGAGAGAGACACTGAGACACAGAGAGAGACACACTGACACACAGAGACACACTGCAAAGAGGAGAGGAGCTGAGGAGCTGGGAGAGAGAACAGCACAGGCTCTGAGAGAACTGCTTACACAGGTACACCCTGAGAGACACACTGAGACACCCTGAGAGAGACACTGAGACACAGGTACACCCTGAGAGAGACACTGAGACAGAGACTCACACTGCAAAGAGGAGAGGAGCTGCGGAGAGAGCACAGCACAGGCTCTGAGAGAACTGCTAACACAGGTACACCCTGAGAGAGACACTGAGACACCCTGAGACAGACACACTGAGATACACAGAGAGAGACTGAGAAACACACCGAGACACAGAGTTACAGTGAGATACACTGAGACACAGAGAGAGACTGATACACAGAGAGACAGTGAGAGACACTGAGACAGAGAGAGACACAGACACAGAGAGACTGAGATACACTGAGACAGTGAGACACAGGGACAGAGACACAGAGGGACACTGATGTGTGTTTGCTGGTTTCAGCTGCAGATCTCAGGGCCGGCGCCTCCAGGACTGAAGGAGAAGGAGGCAGCGCAGAATCTACTGGAGGAGCTGGAGAGAGAGAGAGAGAGGAGAGAGAGAGAGGGAGATGAGAGAGATGAGAGGAGAGAGAGAGAGAGAGAGGAGAGAGTGAGAGAGAGGAGAGACACAGACTGGGAGCAGCACTGCTAAGCCATAACCAGCAGCAAAATAAAACTCAAACCACTTCAGGACTGTTGATGAACATCTCATTCCAGTAGCAAAAGTGTTAACCAGAGGAAAGAAAATTAGTTTTTTGATTTTTTTTAGCTGTTTATATATGTGTATATATATATATATATTTGATTGGTTTGTGATGCTGTTGGAATAAATCCACAGTATAGGGAATGCTGCCCCCACCCAGTCCTGGTGAGAAGAGGTACTGTCGTAAAAAGATATAAAACTACAGCTCCCAGCATGCCTCTGCATTAGCAGCAACAGCGAGGGATGATGGGAGCTGTAGTTCTGTATCAGGCAGGCGTAGCACCATTACCAAAATAAGGCCGAAAATAATCGGAAACACAAACTACAGCTCCCAGCATGCCTCCACAAAACAGTGAGGGGTGATGGGAGTTGTAGTTTGTTTTATACAGGTTGGGTTGTCTCAGAAGAAGCAGTCGTTGTTTGTGTTATTAAAGTTTTCGTGTGAATTGAAATAAAATAATACATATTTAATACTATCTGTTTGTTTGATTGTTTGTTTTTTCACTTATTTACCAGAACTTTTAAAAACAAGGATAAGAAATAAAATTGTAGTCCACAGAACTGTCATTGTTTTTGGCGGCGGGTGGTTTGTTTCCGCCCGGAACGCGTTCGCAGCGGTGCGTGCGTGTGCGTGTGTCAGACTCTACGGTCCGGGTGGAAAGCGCATCTTCTCATTCAAAACCATGAGCTGTCACTAAACTGCGCTGGAGAGAGATTATATGAAAATAATAATTCACAGTCACACGCAGCATTAGTACATCAAAATAGACGAGATTATATATGTTCTTACATTCTTTACGATTCGTGTGAAAAGGTAAGTACAAATATATATATATTTTTGTTTTCTGAAAAATTAATACTACCGGCTGTACCAGTCCGCACGAAACCGCTGTTTTTTTCGGTGAACAGATGAATAATTTTGACCGCGATCCATTAATTCATTTTTACGATATTATTTAAAAATTAAAACAAATTGCATTTAAAATAAATGCAATGCTAGTTTATAAGAATGCGTGCATGAACACACAATGCGATCCGCCTGCTAATGTAAATTCATCCTGGCTGCTGCAGTAATAATATCTTCGTCTGTGTTTTCTGGTGGATTTGAATAACGCGTGTGTGCGAATGTGACGCTTTTATTGGGAGAGAAATGATCGTCCATTATCGACTAGCTTCTTAACTCGGTGCGCATCAGCCAACAGCGCTCTCCTATATTATATTATATTATATTACATTATATAAGACCATCTTATTCATCGTGAGTTTGAATTCTGATGTTTCTGTCTTTCTCTCTCTCTCGAAATATTTATCGATTCGTTCCGGCGGTAGTAACGTCGTGTTTCACATCTTCGAGTCCTTCTTCAGTGAGTTCGTAGAAACGATGATATGTAACGCGTTTGACATCTCTCTAAGTGAAACATAAATAAATAAAGTAATTAATTACATATTAAACAACTCTGAAATATAATTCAAGATTTTCAAATCCATTCTCTCACCTCTTATTAGCTTTATTAACAGTATCGCTGGTCCCTCCCTTTAAAGGAGCGCTGACCATCTTTAAAATCCATTCTCTCGCCTCTTATTAGCTTTATTAACAGTATCGCTGGTCCCTCCCTTTAAAGGAGCGCTGACCATCTTTAAAATCCATTCTCTCACCTCTTATTAGCTTTATTAACAGTATCGCTGGCCCCTCCCTTTAAAGGAGCGCTGACCATCTTTAAAATCCATTCTCTCACCTCTTATTAGCTTTATTAACAGTATCGCTGGTCCCTCCCTTTAAAGGAGCGCTGACCATCTTTAAAATCCATTCTCTCACCTCTTATTAGCTTTATTAACAGTATCGCTGGTCCCTCCCTTTAAAGGAGCGCTGACCATCTTTAAAATCCATTCTCTCACCTCTTATTAGCTTTATTAACAGTATCGCTGGCCCCTCCCTTTAAAGGAGCGCTGACCATCTTTAAAATCCATTCTCTCACCTCTTATTAGCTTTATTAACAGTATCGCTGGTCCCTCCCTTTAAAGGAGCGCTGACCATCTTTAAAATCCATTCTCTCACCTCTTATTAGCTTTATTAACAGTATCGCTGGTCCCTCCCTTTAAAGGAGCGCTGGCCATCTTTAAACTCTGCCTCTCTCTGTCTCTAGCGCCCCCCGATGGATGTCCTGCCCCTCTGCGCTCTGCTGCTCAGCCTGGCTCTGACCGCCTCCTGTGACTCCAGGAAAGAGAGACGAGATTCTAGCCTGGAGATCTGTATCCTGTCCCTGCAGTAAACCCTTCCACCCTCGCTGTGCGCTGCGTACAATCCCACAGTGTCTCAGTGTGTGTGTATCTCTCATTGTGTATCTGTGTGTGTGTCTCCAGCCTGTCTCTCCCTCTCGTTCTCTTCCTGGCTCGCTGTGTGTCTCTCTCTCTCTCGTTCTCTTCCTGGCTCGTGTGTGTGTCTCTCTCTCGTTCTCTTCCTGGCTCTGTGTGTGTGTGTGTCTCTCTCTCTCTCGTTCTCTTCCTGGCTCGTGTGTGTGTCTCTCTCTCTCTGTCGTTCTCTTCCTGGCTTGGTGTGTGTGTCTCTCTCTCTCTCTCTCTCGTTCTCTTCCTGGCTCGTGTGTGTGTCTCTCTCTCTCTGTCGTTCTCTTCCTGGCTCGTGTGTGTGTCTCTCTCTCTCTCTCTCTCTCGTTCTCTTCCTGGCTCGTGTGTGTGTGTGTGTCTCTCTCTCTCTGTCGTTCTCTTCCTGGCTCGTGTGTGTGTCTCTCTCTCTCTCTCTCTCTCGTTCTCTTCCTGGCTCGTGTGTGTGTCTCTCTCTCTCGTTCTCTTCCTGGCTCGTGTGTGTCTCTCTCTCTCTCGTTCTCTTCCTGGCTCGTGTGTGTCTCTCTCTCTCTCGTTCTCTTCCTGGCTCGGTGTGTGTGTGTGTGTGTGTGTGTGTCTCTCTCTCTCTCGTTCTCTTCCTGGCTCGGTGTGTGTGTGTGTGTGTGTGTGTGTCTCTCTCTCTCTCTCTCTCGTTCTCTTCCTGGCTCGGTGTGTGTGTGTGTGTGTGTGTCTCTCTCTCGTTCTCTTCCTGGCTCGGTGTGTGTGTGTGTCTCTCTCTCTCTCTCTCTCGTTCTCTTCCTGGCTCGTGTGTGTCTCTCTCTCTCTCTCGTTCTCTTCCTGGCTCGGTGTGTGTGTGTGTCTCTCTCTCGTTCTCTTCCTGGCTCAGTGTTTGTGTGTGTCTCTCTCTCTCTCTCTCGTTCTCTTCCTGGCTCGGTGTGTGTGTGTGTCTCTCTCTCGTTCTCTTCCTGGCTCGTGTGTGTGTGTCTCTCTCTCTCTCTCTCTCGTTCTCTTCCTGGCTCGTGTGTGTCTCTCTCTCTCTCGTTCTCTTCCTGGCTCGTGTGTGTCTCTCTCTCTCTCTCGTTCTCTTCCTGGCTCGGTGTGTGTGTGTGTCTCTCTCTCGTTCTCTTCCTGGCTCGTGTGTGTGTGTCTCTCTCTCTCTCTCTCTCGTTCTCTTCCTGGCTCGTGTGTGTCTCTCTCTCTCTCGTTCTCTTCCTGGCTCGTGTGTGTCTCTCTCTCTCTCTCGTTCTCTTCCTGGCTCGGTGTGTGTGTGTGTCTCTCTCTCTCTCTCGTTCTCTTCCTGACCTGCGGTGCCTCTCAGATAAGCGCTTGTTTGAGACGAAGCGACGAGACCAGCTGACCGCCCTGAAGAACCTGGTGGAGCTGAATGATGTGAACCAGCAGTACAAGATCATCGACATCATGCTCAAGGGCTTGTTCAAGGTGTGCTCTCTCTCTCTCTCTGTGTGTGTGAGAGTGTATTCTCTCTGTTTGACTGTGTGTGTGTGTGGATGCTGTGTTGGTGTCTCAGTGTGGATGCTGTGTTGGTGTCTCAGTGTGGATGCTGTGTTGGTGTCTCAGTGTGGATGCTGTGTTGGTGTCTCAGTGTGGATGCTGTGTCGGTGTCTCAGTGTGGATGCTGTGTTGGTGTCTCAGTGTGTGTGTGTGTATGCTGTGTTAGTGTCTCAGTGTGTGTGTGTGTGTGTGTGGATGCTGTGTTAGTGTCTCTGTGTGTGTGTGTGTGTGTGCAGATGCTGTGTTAGTGTCTCTGTGTGTGTGTGTGTGTGTGCAGATGCTGTGTTAGTGTCTCTGTGTGTGTGTGTGTGTGTGTGGATGCTGTGTTAGTGTCTCTGTGTGTGTGTGTGTGTGTGTGTGTATGCTGTGTTAGTGTCTCAGTGTGTGTGTGTGTGGATGCTGTGTTAGTGTCTCAGTGTGTGTGTGTGTGTGTGTGTGTGTGTGTGTGGATGCTGTGTTAGTGTCTCTGTGTGTGTGTGTGTGTGTGTGTGGATGCTGTGTTAGTGTCTCAGTGTGTGTGTGTGTGGATGCTGTGTTGGTGTCTCTGTGTGTGGATGCTGTGTTAGTGTCTCAGTGTGTGTGGATGCTGTGTTAGTGTCTCAGTGTGTGTGGATGCTGTGTTGGTGTCTCAGTGTGTGTGTGTGGATGCTGTGTTAGTGTCTCAGTGTGTGTGTGTGTGTGTGTGGATGCTGTGTTAGTGTCTCTGTGTGTGTGTGTGTGTGTGTGGATGCTGTGTTAGTGTCTCTGTGTGTGTGTGTGTGTGTGTGGATGCTGTGTTAGTGTCTCTGTGTGTGTGTGTGTGTGTGTGGATGCTGTGTTAGTGTCTCTGTGTGTGTGTGTGTGTGTGTGGATGCTGTGTGTGTGTGTGTGTGTGTGTGTGTGTGTATGCTGTGTTAGTGTCTCAGTGTGTGTGTGTGTGTGTGTGTGTGTGTGTGGATGCTGTGTTAGTGTCTCTGTGTGTGTGTGTGTGTGTGTGTGTGTGTGGATGCTGTGTTAGTGTCTCAGTGTGTGTGTGTGTGGATGCTGTGTTGGTGTCTCTGTGTGTGGATGCTGTGTTAGTGTCTCAGTGTGTGTGGATGCTGTGTTAGTGTCTCAGTGTGTGTGGATGCTGTGTTAGTGTCTCAGTGTGTGTGGATGCTGTGTTGGTGTCTCAGTGTGTGTGGATGCTGTGTCGGTGTCTCAGTGTGTGTGGATGCTGTGTCGGTGTCTCAGTGTGTGTGGATGCTGTGTCGGTGTCTCAGTGTGTGTGGATGCTGTGTTAGTGTCTCTGTGTGTGGATGCTGTGTTAGTGTCTCTGTGTGTGGATGCTGTGTTGGTGTCTCAGTGTGTGTGGATGCTGTGTTGGTGTCTCAGTGTGTGTGGATGCTGTGTTAGTGTCTCAGTGTGTGTGGATGCTGTGTTAGTGTCTCTGTGTGTGGATGCTGTGTTGGTGTCTCAGTGTGTGTGGATGCTGTGTTAGTGTCTCTGTGTGTGGATGCTGTGTTGGTGTCTCAGTGTGTGTGGATGCTGTGTTAGTGTCTCAGTGTGTGTGGATGCTGTGTTGGTGTCTCAGTGTGGTTGCTGTGTCGGTGTCTCAGTGTGTGTGGATGCTGTGTTGGTGTCTCAGTGTGTGTGGATTCTGTGTCAGTGTCTCAGTGTGGATGCTGTGTTGGTTTTCTCAGTGTGTGTGTGGATGCTGTGTTGGTGTCTCAGTGACCCTGATTGCTGCTCCTGCTGCCCTCTAGGTGCTGGAGGACTCCAGAGCCATTCTCATTGCTGCCAACGTGCAGCCAGACGACGCCTTCCCTCAGGAGGAGAAACTCAAGGAAGGTGAGACCAGAGGAGAGGAGAGGAGAGAGGAGAGCAGCCCTCGTGTGATGTGTTTGTTATCACTGTGCCTGCAACTCGACTCTGTCGTGTGATTATTGTATTGCTGTGTCTCCCCAGCATACTCGCACAACGTTGTGTTATTGTGTTGTTGTGTTGTGTGATTGTGTTCTCTCTCTCTCTCTCTCCTCAGTGTACTCGCACGTCGTTGTGTTGTGTGATTGTGTGATTGTGTTCTCTCTCTCTCTCCTCAGCGTACTCGCACGTCGTTGTGTTGTGTGATTGTGTGATTGTGTTCTCTCTCTCTCTCTCTCTCCTCAGTGTACTCGCACGTCGTTGTGTTGTGTGGTTGTGTGATTGTGTTCTCTCTCTCTCCTCAGCGTACTCGCACGTCGTTGTGTTGTGTGGTTGTGTGATTGTGTTCTCTCTCTCTCTCTCTCTCCTCAGCGTACTCGCACGTCGTTGTGTTGTGTGGTTGTGTGATTGTGTTCTCTCTCTCTCTCTCTCTCCTCAGTGTACTCGCACGTCGTTGTGTTGTGTGGTTGTGTGATTGTGTTCTCTCTCTCTCCTCAGCGTACTCGCACGTCGTTGTGTTGTGTGGTTGTGTGATTGTGTTCTCTCTCTCTCTCT